>NC_052620.1:2494713-2589497 GCF_016545825.1 Eucalyptus grandis
CTCGTCCACTAGAAAGCAGAATAGCAAATTCATCTGAGAGCAACAGAGATGCATCAACTATCAAGGTTTTTCTTCAGAAGAACCTTTTTTCTTTTTTTTGGTTGAACTTACCAGTCACAAAGAGCAGGACAGTCTTGTCAGATTGTGCATGACCGCTGGAGACCGTTTTGAGAGATTAAGCTGGTACAGTGGATATATCCATCGGTCAGTTGTTGGACAACACTAAAGTACTAATCTAGGTTATCCGTGTCCTTCACATATCACATTCCTGGGCCATGTGTTGAAAATCTAGATGTAGTCTTTTTACAGAGCCATTATTGTATCGTAGTTTGTAGCGGTAAACTGTCGATATAGTAGTCTCCACAGTCCTTTCATTTTTTTGGGAAGTCAATTGACATTAGTCATGCCAGCATATTTGAATTAAAAAATAATTGCCCTTGGTTCATGCATGTATTAAGTTCTCCTCAATTCTTGCTTTCCATCTGAGAGTAAAAAACCCAAAATCCCTAAAGCATTGAGCTGCTTTTTGTGTGCAGATTCAGGAATTTCTAGCAAAAGTTAAGATGATTATCCTCATAGGCCATTCCTTTGGAGCAACAACTGCCTCTCTCACTGCTCTTTGGCTCCTCTTCCATCTCCAGCCCGTCGCTTCTCCCATCTCTGTCCTCTGCCTCACCTTCAGCACTCCCTTGCTTGGCAACGAGTCCCTTTACCAAGCCATTCTCCGAAAAAGATGGGGTGGGAGCTTCTGTAACGTTGTCTCAAAGCTCGATGTAGTGCCGAAACTGTTCTTCGCTCCACTAACCTCCTTGACTCCTCAACTGCACCTGCTGCTTCAGTTTTGGCAAGACATTACAACTTCACCCAGTTTAGAACAGGTTGTTGGAGAACTGTGAAAACAAAATTTCGATGAGTTCTTCAGCAACATCAAGGATTGTGTGAAAGACGTCGCACAATCAGAAGAAGAGGGGAGGAACAATTTGTTTTGGCCATTGGGAAGCTACCTATTCTTTTCAGAAGAGGGAGCAATCTGTCTGGATAATGCAACGTCTGTTGTTAAGATGATGCATTTGATGCTCGAGATAGTCTCTTCAGCTTCCAGTTTTGAGGATCATCTGAAGTATAGTTATTATATGAGACTATTTTCTTCGCAATTCCTGGAAAGGATAAACGTCAATTGCCTCTCTGAGTCAAGCCACAAAGCTAATGTCTTCTTGGCATTACAATCCTCAGGAATAGATCCACAGGTAATTAAATGCTTCTCAAATCCACGTGAGACACTATCTTCTTGGCTTTCTAATCCGACTCAAAAGTATAGTCTATCAATGCCCTTATTTTGATGAAGGATTTTCTTGGAACAACGGCAGAACTCTGTCTCACTCTCTAATACAAGTGCACCCAGAATGATTTAAACTTATACTACGACATCCTTTTGGTAATCGCTGAATGATAAGTTCTTAGTCTTCACTTTGTGGGTTGTATCTTTAATCCCTGGGCAGGATGACAATATTTCAAAAACAACTAAAGATTGCCTACAGAAGGCTTGGCATATGGGATGCTCACCGAACCTGAACAGTGCTCATCTAGCTATCAGACTATCTAAGATAATGCCCTGCAGGACACAACTTGAGTGGTACAAGGCACGCTGCGACGAGTCCAAGGATCAACTTGGGTATTACAACACATTCAAGATATTTGAAGCATCTAAGAGGGAGTCCATTGTCGACTTGAACCTGTTCTTATTCGCTGCATTCTGGGATGATGTCATGCACATGGCGGAACAAAATAAACTCTCACACGATTTCCACCGCATGTCCAATTGGATTGATGCGTCGTATTTCTACGGGCTCCTTGCCAAGCGATTGGAAATCACTCACTATTACCATCGTGGTATGCACTAGAAGGATGGAATGGAAGGAATAGGAAATTTCAGATTTTGGACATACGGTGGAATCGAACAATTGCTGTTGTGGCGCAAGTACCATGACAAATTAACAACAAAAGAAGTAGGAGCAGGTATGCAAGCTTGACTCAAGATTCTTTGTTTTGGGCAAGGGTGGAGGAAGTGAAGGACTGGTTCAAGATTGCAGAAGAGAATGGGACCTGAATAAGTTGGAACTGCTTTTGGCGAACAACAATGGTTTCGAGAAGTACGCAGAGGAGCTAATTGAGGGGAAGGAGGTGTCTGTAGATGTTCTGGTTGAGAACTCAAGTTACTGATTATGGGCTAAGGATTGGAAAGCTTTGAAGTCGAAGCTCCTGCGGCCACCTTCTGCTCCTGCTCTGAATGGAATGGATTGTGATTAAAGAAAAATTAATGACATTCATCATTATTTATGTGGAGATCATCATCTTTGGTGTAATCATGTTCAATGTAGACAACTGCAGAATAAGGAAATGTCCAATGGGAAGCTTCATTTATTTATTGTAGCAACACTGCAGTTGAATTTGATTATTGGTTTGTGTCAAAAATTATTTGATGTACGTAGTTCAAAGGATGCTCAATCCTACAATTGTACAGCATGTTCAGCAACTCTCTCTCTCTCTCTCTCTCTGTGAATTGAGACTCTACTTAGTTCAAAGGATCATCTGGGCTTTTAGGGAGTATTCTGTTTTTAGTGTATTATCTTTGCATTTGCAGAAAAGTCTCTGCTTTTAGCTGTGGATTTGCATTTTGGCATCGTTTGTCCGTCCTTTGATTGATCATTTGTATCTTGCATGTACAGACTTTTACAGGGTTGAGTCATTTGTCATGAAATTGATGCCATTTGATTGACGCTGTTGTGCTCATGAGCGGTTTCAGGTTCTGTAGAGGCTCTGTGTGATTAATGTCCCTAAATGTGGGGTTGCATTTCCCTTAAATATGTCTTTCCAATTTCTTATGAATAGATTTATTAATATTATTAGTATAAATTCATTCTAGACTCTTTTTGTTATTTATTTAATTGTGAATTTGAATCAAATTAATATAAAAATAATAATTTATCATGTAGGTATAAAATTGTTCATTTACTATATTATGTATCGGAATTCTCTATTTTTTTAGAAAAGACATATTGGCATGTCATGTTATGTTGCATCGCGTATTGGTGCTACTTAGCCTTTTGCTCCTATTTTGACCTAAAATATACTAGGACCCAATTCAGGTTAATAATTTTTCTCCTTAAATTTTTGTCTTTGAAGAGTGAGCGACTCCATCGATCGGCTCACCAAGTCAGCGAGGGAGCTTGGGTACTTGGGTCGAGTTGTGGGCTAGGACTTTGCGCAGCATTTGAACAATATGGAGAAGCGGGTGAGCGCCCTGTTGATGGACAAGGGCATCTGCATGAACTAGCTTTGGACTGGGTTACGAAATGGAGAGAGTGAAGAAGCCTATAAATAAATCGTTTTTCGCCCATATAATTTTAGCTTTAGCTAGTGCGAGTGCGGAAATTATTGCAGAAGTTGATTTATAACTTTGCAAGACCAGTACATGTTCTTTATGTTTGGTATTAGACAAAGTAAACCTCCCTACTTGCCCAAGTTACTCACTAAGCCATCGATAATTTCGGCCAACATATTTTTGGATAGAAAACAAAATTTCATAAGAATAGATTTTTGAATTTTCCATGTATAGCTGTTGATAAACAACAGTTTGTGGAATATTATAATATCAATTTTTTTCTCCTAACCAACATTTTCTACGAAATTGCCAATGCCCTAGAGGAATTTTTTTATTCTCGGCTTGACATCACACAAAATTTGATATATGTTGGAGATATGCACAAATCGAGCTAAAGATTGTAATCAATCAATCCAAGATTACAGGAGATTGTGATTATTTAATTATGTCAATCTATGATTGGATATGATTTGATGAATATTCTTTTTCTTTAGTTAGACATTTAATGTACTATAAATAGGACATCATACAATGTAAATTACATATACAGAAATACAAGAAAACCTTGAGTCTTCTCTCGTGCTTGGCCTATTCCTCCATTTCTAACATCGTATCAAAGCCATACTTTTCAACCTAGCTTCCGCCAAACTCTCCAAATTGCCTCTGTTCCTTTCTCACAAATTAGTTTCTACAAAGAAGCAGAGGAATTCATCATGGCCAAGAATACTCAAGGAGAAATCTCAGTTGAGGAAAGTCCAAACTCACCTCAAAGCAGGAATCCAGCCTTAGTCAACCCCTCTGAAGATGACCACTTGACGGCTCAACATACTACCAACCCGACACTTGCTCTAGCCAATGTTTCCGGCCCAACTCAATGGCCATCAGTCCCGTGGTTTCCCTTTCAAGGTCCGTGGGGAATTGGGCCAGCTCAGTCGTGGGTTCCATACGGAACATCTGGAGAAGGGTTCTCAAGCACTAGCACAGGCCCAACGAGAATAGGCTCGACGAGCACAGGCCCGAGACTTGAAGCATTTTCAACGGGTCAAGGAGGGAATCCCTACCCAAATGTAGGACCCGGCTACCCGAATGCAGGACCTGGATACCTACCATTCAACTTTCCAGCCCACGGCGGCCGGCTGGAACCCGGCGACCCATTCTACACATCGCCGGGCGACGGACCCGAGCTATGGCTCATTTCCTTGTAGCTTACTGGACTTGAAAACTACACTACTTGGGCTCGAGATCTCTCGGCGGGCGCCGGTGACCAAGGAGAAAGAAGGCTTCATCGACAAGCGCCGTACCCTTCCCAACCGACGAACGCTCGCAACGGCACTGGCGCAGGTGCAATCAACTCGTGCGGACATGGATCGGCAACTGTTTGGCTCCTGAGGTGGCCGCCGGACTTCCACCAACTGAAGACTCGAAGGAGATTTGGGAGGCGATCCGAGAGATGTACGACAAGCTTGATCGAGCCAATCTTTTCTCGCTCACCCAAGCCGTATCTAACCTGAAACAAGGAAATCAGACCATCATGACATGTTTCAACCGGCTCTCTGCCCTTTGGAACGAACTGGAGGCTACTGAGGAGAGACTCAAGGGACTGGAGGAAACCTTAAATCGGTATAGGGCTATTCGAGACAGAGAAAAATCGACTTGATTTTTGCTGATTTTAAATGAAAGTTACTCACATTTCAGGTCCCAAGTGCTCGCAATGGAGCCGCCACCATCGCTCCGGCGGATCTACCAGTTGGCAGTCCAAGAAGAAAGCCAGAGGATGGCAGTGACTGGACTCATGCGAACCGGAGAAGGAGTGGCGTTTACGGCTCTCAAATATGGCCCGTCGACGGCCGGGAACCTCTCACTGGCGTTCGCCATTCCCGGATCTGGCCTCACTCCGGCTAGTAGCTCCTCATATGCCCTCTCTCTGGTGGATCAGCCTTTCGGGTTCCATGGAGAAAGCTTCTATCACGCAAATGAGAGAAAGGAGGAGGGAAACCCTAATTTCAGGGTGGACGGCTCAGATCTTCAGATCTAACAATCATTATTCAACTAATGCCTTAGCCAAATCCAACGGCTCTGGTTCCTTTAGGGGATCCTACGGTCCAAGAAATTTCGCACCAAAGGAAAATAGAGGAAAAGGCAAATTATATTGTAGCTATTGCAAACGACCTCATCACACGGTGGAAACCTGTTGGAAATTACACGGTAAACACGGGGATAAAGGAAAGAAGGAATCTTCAGTTAATCAAGTCACCGGGCACAATATCAACTAGTCCATTACACAAAATCAGTATCAGGAAATAATGAAGGCCTTAAAACAGTTGGAAGTTTCCGAAAAAAGAGTAGGCTTCTCAGGTACCTCATTTTGCCTAAGCTCTATTTCTCATGATGCATTGATCATTGACTCAGGTGCTAGTGACCACATTATCTGTGACGAGAGTTTCTTTTCTCATACTCATGCACATATTTTCCTAGTCACTATGAAACTTCCAAATGGGAATATTACAAATGTCACAAAAATTGGGACAGTACATCTTAGCTCTTCCATTACCCTTAAAAATGTGCTTTATATTCCTCAATTTGAATTCAATCTTATCTCAGTGTCAAAAGCTTGTGAGGATAATTCATGTCAAATCCTCTTCAGTTCTGACACGTGTCTTTTTCAAGCCCTTTCGACTGGCAAACTGATGGGCTTGGGTAGTCTCTCACAAGGGTTGTACTTTTGGACAAGTTTTCCCAAAAATATTGATTTACCATGTTTTTCTGTGAATAAGGAATCATTGTGTAACGTTGCTACCAATGATAAAGCTATCATTTCTCATCGACGTTTTGGTCACAGTGCCTTCTTTCCACATCCTAAATGTGATATTTGTCCTCTCACAAAACCATCACGTGCCCCTTTTTTCACAAGCAAGTCCCATACTACAGAGAATTTCTCTTTAATTCATGTAGACATTTGGGGACCCTATCATACACCACATCGTGATGGGTCTCGTTTATTTCTCACTATTGTTGACGATCATTCTCGTGCTACATGGGTCTTCCTTATGAAATCAAAGAGTCAAGCTCTTTCTCATTTGAGAGATTTTTTCATTCTGACAAAAAATCAATTTGGAAAATCTGTTCAATGCATTCGAACAGACAATGGGAAAGAATTCTCTAGTCATGATTGGCAATCCTTATTTTTCTCACATGGAATTCTACATGAAAGTACATGCACTTATACACCTCAACAAAATGGGGTTGTTGAGCGGAAATACCGCCATATTCTAGAAGTAGCACATGCACTTAAGTTTCAAGCTTTCAATCCTGAAACTTTCTGGGGAGATTGTGTGGTCATAGCAGCCTACTTGATCAATCGCATGAAAACAAGGGTTCTCAATGGACGTACCCCGTTTGAGATTTTATTTGGAAAGAAACCTGAAGTAGATCATTTAAGAGTTTTTGGCTGCTTGTGTTATGCTGCTGCTTTGGGTCCTCATGACAAGATGAGTCCTCGAGCCAAATAATGCATTTTTATGGGTTATCCAACCTTCTAGAAGGGATACTGTGTTTTTGAACCATCGACAGGTGATTTCTTCGTAAGTAGAGATGTTGTTTTCCATGAGGATGTGTTCCCTTTTCAAGATGAAATATCTTCCAATGAATCTTCAAGCTCAAATCAGCAAAATAGAAATTTTCAATTTGAGGAAGATTTATCACTCAGTCCACAATATATATGTGTTCCGACTTCTTCTCCTGTGATCGAAACAAATGCGGCATCCTTACCTGCCTCTGAATATTCAGCTCCGGGCTCTACAGTATCCATTGAAGAGACATCTAATTCAGAACAATTATCTCCTCAATCTATTTTTGAAGAATCATCTCCTACACCTAATCATATTCCTCCAAGACAGTCAGGACGAACCACTCATCCCCCAACTTGGATAAAGGATTATGTTTGTGCATCTCTCAACTCATCAGGTACTCCATACCCTATCTCCTCTTATGTCTCATTTGATTGTCTATCTGTGGAACATATGTGATGTATTAGTCGTATCTCCGAAGAAATGGAACCATCATCTTATGATGTGGCCGTTCGTGATCCCCGCTAGCAAAAGGCTATGGAAGCTAAGTTACATGCATTGGTAGAGAATCACACATGGGATATAGTACCACTACCTGTTGATCATAAGCCAATTGGCTGCAAGTGGGTATACAAGATCAAGTATAAGGCTGATGGTTCAATGGAACGCTTTAAGGCTCGCTTAGTGGCAAAGGGCTTTACACAACGTGAAGGTTTTGATTACTATGAAACGTTCTCTCCAATTGCCAAAGATGTCACTATTCATTCCTTTCTTTCTGTTGCTGCTTTCCGGGACTAGAAACTACATTAAATGGATGTCCACAATGCTTTTCTTCATGGAAATCTTGATGAAGAAGTATATATAGATCTTCCACCGGGATTACGGCGACAGGGGGAATCTGGAGTGTGTCGTCTCCGTAAGTCCCTTTATGGACTCAAGCAAGCTTCTCGTCAGTGGTATGCAAAATTCACCTCAGCCCTTATAGCCATTGGTTTCAAGCAATCTAAGCATGATTATGCCCTATTCTCTTGGACTAAAGGTACGTCTTCAATCTACTTGATGATATATGTTGATGACATACTTATTATGAGAAATGATGAATTGGGCATCAAGAGACTTAAGGAACATTTACATTCTAGCTTTCATATTAAAGATTTGGGATCTCCCAAGTATTTCCTTGGCATTGAGATTACTCGATCAGAGCTAGGAATTGCCCTTAGTCAACGAAAATTTGTATTAGAGATTATATCAGAAGTAGGCTTATTAGGATGTAAACCGATTGTCATCCCTATCGATCAGAACATCAAGCTGACTACTGTTGACTATGATGTTGGATCATCGTCTAAGATCGATGATCCTCCGCTTAAAGATCCATCCCGCTATCAAAGGCTTGTAGGGAAACTTATATATCTCACTATAACCAAGTTGGATATATGTTATGTAATTCAGACACTTAGTCAATTTATGCATAGTCCAAAGGAGTCTCACAGAATGCAGCCTTGAAGGTTATAAAGTATTTGAAGAAATGTCCAGGCCTTGGATTACTCATTTCACGAGATTGCAATCTCGAAATGGCAGCTTATTGTGACACAAATTATGCCACATGTCCTATGAGTCGAAGATCAATCACTAGTTTTTGCATCAAGCTGGGAGAGTTGTTACTTGCATGGAAAACGAAGAAGCAATCCAATGTATCTCTTTCATTTGCTGAAGCCGAGTATAGAGCTATGGCTAAAATAGTTTGTGAAATAGTTTGGATACAAGGCTTACTTTCAGATCTTGGGATACAAGTCAAAGGGCCAACAAACATATATTGCGACAATGACGTAGCACTCAAATCTGCAGCAAATCCCGTTTTTCATGAAAGAACGAAACACATTGAAGTTGACTGTCACTATACTCGAGACAAAATCCAAGAAGGGGTAATCAAGACAAATGGAATTGGAACTGCGGAACAACCTGCTGATATCTTTACCAAACCATTATGTCAAAGACAACACATATATCTACTGAGCAAACTTGGCGTATTGGACATATACCAGCCGTCAGCTTGAGGGGGAGTGTTGCAGATATGCACAAATTGAGTTAAAGATTGTAATCAATCAATCCAAGATTACAGGAGATTGTGATTATTTAATTATGTCAATCTGTGATTGGATTTGATTTGATGAATATTCTTTTTCTTTAGTTAGACATTTAATGTACTATAAATAAGACATCATACAATGTAAATTACATATACAGAAATACAAGAAAACCTTGAGTCTTCTCTTGTGCTTGGCCTATTCCTCCATTTCTAACAATATATATGCCATCGATTCTTGATGAATCATCATCATCATCATCTCTTCCTCTTGCTCGACTTCTAGCCTCTATCGCTAACTTGACAGCCGGCATTGATGTTTCGCGTGGAAGGGAGACCATCCCAACCATCTTTTGGTGCACTTGAAACTTCTATAGGCAATTGGTGCAATCACCTTGCTTCCAACGCATGGCTGATTTCACTAATTTCTTCTGTGATAACATCATCGCTTTCCCTCTAATCCAATCCCTCTGGCCGATTCCTGACCTCTGACCCTTGCTGTTTAATCATCAGGAATGACATTCTCTCCCTCTTGTTCAGAATCGACCCTTGCCCTTCTATCATCACCAACATCATCGCTGATTTCCCTTCGATGTGATCCCTCCGTCGGTTCTTCAAGTCTAAATGCTATTATGAAAATCCTGATTTTTCTCCAAACTCGTCGCCGCTATTGATTGTATCTTGTGAATCCTTTGCTAGCTTTATCCGATCACAGAGAGAAGAGAATTCTGGCGGTTCTCTTAGGACTAAAAACTTGTGTAGCTTTAGTGGAAAGCCTGAGCTCTGCGTGATGATTGCTTACTGAAACTTTTCCGTTTAAAATATAGAATGGCTTGTGGAGGTTTCGTGCAAGTACAGATCTCTGACGTGAATCTCGAATAGAGTGCCAAGTTTTTGAAAAATGGTTGAAAGACCATTTACATTCATGGTTTTGTTTTGTTTTTTTGTTTTTTTTAGGGTATTAACTCTGAAAAACCCCAAATTGGTATACTTGTGACAAATTTACCCCAAACTATTTTTTTGACCATGAAAAACCTCAAACCGGTAAACCTGTGACAAATTTACCCTGACTGACTATACAAAACCCTAAACTGGTACATTTATGATAAATTTACCTCAAACTAATTTATTCGACTGCAAAAAACCCTAAACTGGTAAATTTGTGACAAATATACCATATGCTAAATTGGATTAATACCACAAGAAAATAACAAAAATTATAAACTGTGACAAATGGAGCGTAAAATCCTAAATTGGTATACCGGTTAACTGTCACGTGTCATTTAACTTAATAATTTGAGAATAAAATTTAACGAAAACTAACATAGAGTAAATTTGTCACAAGTGTACCAGTTTGGGGTAAATTTGTCAAAAGTATACTAGTCTGGGGTTTTTGGTGGTCAAAAAAATATTTTGGGGTAAATTTGTCACAAGTGCACCGGTTTGGGGTTTTTCAGGGTATTAACCATTTTTTTTATGACCCAAGAATCGCCAAAAGTCGATAGCCGGTGACACAAATCTAGGGTGGTGCTAGTGCATGACCCATCACCACGACATCACACTTAAGATCACTAGCAACCATATTAGGATTCGAACTCCTCCCCTTTCATGAGAGGGAGGGAGCTTAAGCTAACGTGGCCACCACATGAAGTGGTTCTACAGTTTTGTTCCTTTAGGCACATATCATAAAAATAGTTCTTTACTTGTTTCCTTTTATCAAGAAAAACCGAATCCATACCACTGGCCGTGGTGGCTCTGTTGGGTAGGCTCCAGACCTCCAAACGGTAGATCCAGAGTTCGAAGCCCCCTCAACGCAAGTTGAAGGGAGGTTGGTAGACCATTTGGTGATTTAAGCGTGGCACCCTAGTGGTGGGTCTGGGCTAACGTCACATGGGGTTTACATGGCGGCTTTCAGCCAAGGCGGTTCCTCTAGTCCAAAAAAAAAAAAAAAACCGAATCCTTTCTACACAAATTAATGTGGAGTTTTATAAAAATTCAATAGAGACACTATAGCGGGTAGGTACAGCATGTTAATTTTTGCATTCGGATAAAGAAAAAAATGTAATTAGATTTTGGTGCTAAAACTTTAATTTTTCAGCATTCGCAACAAACTTCTGAGGGCATTGAGATATATAAAGAATTGCTATTGTTTTTTTTTTTTTTTTTTTTGGTCAGTAAAGAACTGCTATTGTTGATATGTACGTTATATTCATTCAACTTTCATGAATGTTTAAGAAAACAAAATTGTGAAATCTAAATATCTATTTCTCATCCACTTTACAAAAACTTGGAATTCAGTTCATGCTTCATATAGGAGAGGCGTTCTTGCCTACTAAACCCCCGCAACCTGTTACGATAATTTACATCCAAGAGTTTCAGTGAGAAACCACCGCACAGAGCCTCAGTTTTCCACTGAAACTACTCAAGTTTTTATTTCTCGGAGAAACTAAAGAATTCTCTTTTGTCTCTGATCTGATGGAAAGAGCCCCGAGCTCACAACATATAGGCGGTGATGGCAACGAGTTTTTAAAAAGATCAAGATCGTCGCACTCAGTAAATTCTTTAGGAGCAGCTTTTAGGCTGGCAATGCAGTAACGCAGCTGATCCAGGAAAACAGAAAACATTTTACACCAGCACATATGCTATCTATGATGTGTGCGGAGTTCACGCAACAAAGTCCAAAGAAATTGGCTTTAGCATCACATATTTAAGTGATATGAAATCAGTCTCCTTTATATATTTAAAATATTAGTTAAGTATCGATTGATGCTTTATCTTATACTAGGCTAGGGAGATCGTGTGCTGTGGATTTTGCATAAAAAGAAATTGTGTACTTAGGATGGTTATATATGAAAAGAGAGCGGTTGTTACTCAATGAGTCGGCATCTTTTATTTTTTTTTTGAACAGGAAAAGAAAATATTATTACTAGGTACCAGTCTTAGCAAATACAGCAGAAGCATCACCACATAATAAATCTAAAAGGGCAGATGGGGGTTGATAAACCCAATTTGAAGGGAGGCACCCCAGTCAATGTGCTCTTACTAGCTAGTCGGCCACCTTGTTAGTGCTTCGGCTACAGTGGGATAAAAAGAGGCTTGAATTCTCTTTTAACTTGCATTTTGTCCGGTCTGTTAGTGGCTGCAATTCCCAATTGAGGGTATCAGAATTGAGGAAGCTAAGCACGCGCGTTGAGTGATTACGTATGAATGCAAAATCACGATGAGGAATATAATTTGCTTGGAGGTTTAACTTGCGAGTGAGGATCTAACATATGAAGATTGAATTATTGAGGGCCAAGCTTTTCTGGAAAGCGGTTATTAACTAGTTTCTTCTGAATCAAACGAGCGGAGACTGTGTCGCTTTCGGGCGTTTTGAAGTCTCTTCCCTTCTTCATTCCCACTATCTAACGCGCGAAAGCCAAAATGAGAATGACAGACAGAGAAAAAGGTTCCAACCCGCCATATTTTGTTAGCCATTAGGGAACTCGACCCGTCCAGTCCAAACGGGGACTGTGTCGCTTTCGGGCGATAAGGCAGGGTCAGATGGAAACGCGCTTTCCATTTTGCAAAATGGCGTCTTTATAAATAACCCCTCTGCTGTCGGAGCAACCCGTCTTTCCCATAGCAATCACCCGCCTCCGTTCGCCTTCTCACTCCTCCTTCCTTCACGAAATACTCTGTCTCTGTCTCTGTCTCTCTGTCTCTCTCTGTGATTGAATCATACCTAGTTCAACGCATCATCTGGGTTTCTTTGAAGTGCTCTGTTTTCGGTATATTGTCTTCGAAATCATGGAATTCAAGGTCCGATCTAGAATTCTTTTTACCCTTTGCCTGCAATGATATCTTACTTCTAGTTACGTTCCCAAGTGCCTTGTTCCCTGAATAAATTCATCTTGCTGACCTATGTTTGGTTAAATATTTATGATTATATTGTATAAAAAATTAGAGACCAATTCAATGATTTTCACATCAGACAGGCATTAATATTATTTGCATCAACTAAGTTCTATTTTTATTTTATATTCCCTTATTTTACTGCGTGTCGGGCAAATTTCCAAAAAAGAAAAACACGAAAGGGGCCCAGCCCCTTTTCTTCTTCTTTCTTTCCCCTTCGCCTGGGCCAGGCCGCCTGCCTCGTGGACTGGACGGGAACTTGACCCCGGTTTGACCGAAGCAGGTCTGCTCGGCGTGCCCAGATCTAGTGGCCGAACCGCCTCCGTCGATCGAGCTCCTCGCCAATAGATACGAGGGCCACGAGCTCAGTTGAAAAAGGGGGAAAATGGCGAAGGAGGAGAGGAAAAGAGAGAGAAAACGTATTTGGCATCCCGGGCATTTTTTTTTAGCGTTGTTTTCTCTGTTTTTTCCTCCTTCTTCTTATGCGATTGTTTCGTTCTTAGCGGGGTGCAGAATCAGACCGAGGAAACATTGGAGGAGGTTCAAAGTGCAATTGCAAGCCAAGGCAATATACAGGAGATTATACAGGAGATTCCAAGGGCGGAAGATGCAGTAATGAACAGTGAAATTGAAACTGAGGTATAGAACAAGCCAATGTTCCCTTTTATCAAAAGAAAAGAATAAGAGGGAAGAAGGAGATGTTGAAGTTGGCATTGATGGCCACGGTGTTGGGATCCGCTTCGACGGCCTTTTTTGCGGTGAATCAGCATACTTTTCTGGACTGCCTTGGGATGATATTCATCATTTGCTTCGATTCGGCTGTAGTGCTGGCGATGTTGGGGGAACACTACCAATCTGAGCGGATGGTGAGATGGGGAGACCATTTTACTCGTGCAACAATGGTGCTTATGGTAGTTATGGTAATTGCTGCAGCTATGTTGCGTAAGGGGGGTTATAATGGAAGTAGGGGTGTGCAAAATAACCAGGAACCGCCTAGACGGCTTTTAAAGAACTTGAACGGTTTCAAGAAGTATGCAAAGGAGCTTGATGCGAAGGAGTTGTCTATAGGTGTTCTGGAAGCTTTCAAGTCGAAGTTCCCGCAGCCACCTTCTGCGCCTGCTCTGAATGGAATGGATTGATTATGTAAAAACTGATGAGATTCATCACTGTTTATTGCAGCAACAGTACAGTTGAATTTGATTATTTGTCTGTGCCAAGAATTATTTGATAATAAGGGAGGACATTCAAGGAAGTATGTTGGATTTGTGGTTCTCACGAATGACATGATACTATGTAAAAAGCAAAAATATGCTGTGATTAGCTGACTTTGCACATGGAGAAAATTTGTACTTGGTTCTTGCTTAAATAAAATCTTTTCAGTTTCTTCATGGGGCTTCTCTGTTGTTTTCATCTTTTTAAGTGTCTAACCAAGCCTAAGATGTTTAGCGTCTCTCGATCTTTTAATCTAATTCCATCACAATTCATTAGGAGTTTGTTCATTCTAAACGGGCCCGTAGGCAATATTGGGCAACAAGCTATGCTGGATGGAGAAGGTTTACCACAGCGCAGTCTAGTGCAGCTCATTATGCCCTTGTGTCTCTTGAAAAGGCTGGTCGAGTAAATTTCATGATTACCCAAAATGTTGACAGGAAACTGGCTGTGGAAATTCTGTGACATTTTCAGAAATTGGAGGATGAAGTTGGATATTAATAATTCTTCTAAACTTATCTCAGATTGCACCATCGGGCTGGCAGCAATCCACTGGAAATACATGGGACTGTGTATACTGTAATATGTAAAGATTGTGGATTTCCTTTTTGCCGGAATTTGTTCGAAGAAAAGGTGAAGGCTCTCAACTCAAGGGCGCACTCTTAGAACTTACTTTTCTCTAGTGCTATTCTGTTTTCTTCCTTTCTGCTGAATTCAATCCCAGAACATTTCATAAGATTCCACCATTATTTCTTTCTTTTTAATCCAGTATGTTCGCAAAGTGGTTCATGGATGACATTATGCGAAAATTGTAGTTTAGTTGATAATTCGAATAGTCAGTAACTGAGCTGAGGTGATCATTTTGCTGTAGTGGGCGGGTGCAATAGAAAGTTTGTATTATGGAAACCCTGGTTCAGACTCGACCTTTGGCATGAAGCAGAGGCCTGATGGTGACATTGAGATAGATGAGAAATTCTGGGAGGAGGATTTTACAATCCCTACTTGCCAAAAATGTGTGGGGTGCTTGAAACAGATGTAAGGATCTTTCTTCTACATTTTACCTTTCTCTTTTGTAGCATTTCTGAGGTAATTAGCTTCTTAATTGAAGGTCAAGTATGTCTTCTTACTTACGTCTATACTATTTGAAAAAGGAATTGACGATCTATCACCGTGGTCCAAGTATCTTTATAAAAAGCAAACTAATATGCTCTTTCGCACTTTTCTTGAAAAAATGCTCCTGGGGGTCACATCTGTATGGAAGGATTTAATACGCGATAGCCATGGTCTCTCAATGTTTCTTCTCATTTCTTTTCCCTATGTAGGTTTAATTCCTTTACTAAAGTTTACCTTGCACTACCAAAAATAAAATGGAAGAGAGATTTTAAATGTGCTTGTTTCGCCATTTTCAACATGATTTACTGGCATAAGATGTGCAGATGGACCTCTTCTATAGTTTCAAAGTAGGAGTAAACAGAGAAATAAAGTTTCCATGGTATCTCGGAGCTATCAGTGTGCTATGGTAGGAAGAATATTATGTATGAGACATTTGGATGCACTTTGTAGTTGGATTATAATGTGTACCTGATACTTAGCAGTACATTATTGGGACCTGCATTGTGCATTGATTTGCTATCCTGAGAAAAGAGTAGAATTTAAAGATTCTATTTAATTCCCATTTTTGCTGCTCAGAGGAGAAAACTTCAGTTTAAATTTTCTTTATTACCTTGTGTATGGTCTTATTTGCTTGCTTTTCCTTGAAGGTTATATTTTTTTATGACAACATGCCAAACGATAGGGCTGACAGAGCCATGGAAGCTGCTAAAGAGTGTGATGCTTTTCTTGTCTTGGTTCATCGTTGATGACAATGTCTGCTTACCGCCTCATCGAGTATGTTTTTTCATCTTGTGCCTACATTTCATGATTCAGATAATTTCCTTTAACCAGAGAGTACCTTTTTATGAATGAGTAGTGAAGAACACCACAAATGGTCTTCGTGCTTTATCTAGTCATCAGATATTGCTGAAGATGTTGTGCAGACTGAATTTCGTGAATCTGGTGATGAATCTAATGGCACTTTCTCATTGCATTTGCTTGACTAAATCGTGCAGTTGATCTTCTATTCAGGTCTAAGAGTGCTGATAATTCTGGATGTGGATTGTGGGGATACTGACTAACCTATTCCATCACATTATTTTCCCTATTTAGCCTTTTTAGTTTGGGGGCTGTTCTTGTCCCTTTTACGGACATGCATCCTGTGAAGCTTGCTTATTTGGTGCATTTGGGCTCTGTTTTCCAATTGATATGGCATGTTATGTCAAGAATCTTGCTTCCTTTTCAGCTGTGTGCCTGGTAATAGGAAAGATCCAATTTGATTATTTCCTAATTCTGTGGCTTAAGCGAAGTTTGCTCCTTTGGCTAATCGAAGGTTCCCTGTCCTCTCTGATGATAAACAAAAGAAATCAAGAAGTAATAGTTATAGTTGTGTTATCTTCCAATGTGAGATATTCAAATAATAAATTATATCTTCATATTTGGGTGACAGAGCTGCCTCTGCAATTGTTAATATAGGCGTGACACAGGCAGATGATTTGGTTCCTTTGAAAATTAATGCTCGATTGGGAGAGGTACACAAATTTTCAACGTGTTACAAAACTAGCGCTTCATAACATTACTATGCCGAATTTGCTGATGTTTCCATGTTTTTCTTTCCTGTAGATACTCCCCAGAGTGCTTCATACAGGATCTCTCAGCATCCCCGCTGTTCAATAACAAGAAGGTATTGTTTAGCTAACTAGAAAGGACCGCGTCTTTGCTGTATCTGATTTAGATTTGTTATTGTAGCCCGTTTGCAAAAATGAAGCTAAACACTTGAGCAAATCTTTAGAGTGTCGCCTCACTTGTTAAGCCCCACGAAACAAGTCTTGCCTTAAAAGTGAGATATACCTGGCTTTGAAGTTGCCTGCAATAATCTATGACACGGTATGTGAAATGGGGAAGACGGCTTTAGCGATGCCTATCTTTTTTGTTCTATTATACATAGATCATGATATTGTTGAAAGAAGATTTTCATCTTGGACGCGTGTTATGAAGAGATGGTGTCTTGGCATATCTCTAAGGAAGTAAAGTAAAACAGTGTCATGATACATGCAATGTTATTGACATCATGAGCTTAAGATGAATATGTGAAACAATTCAAAATGCACTCAAAATCGAAGTCTCTAGGATAATTGTGTTATCCCCAAAAGGTCATGAACACAAATATTTGCTGGGGATGATCTTATCTCAGAGATTTAAAAAAAAAAGAAAAAAGAATGTGGTGTCAGCATGAGGGAAAATAAGGCCCTTCAGAAGAGAACTCCACAATGCTAATTTGTAGAGAGAACCCCTTCGATCTTATGAACCCTTTAAAAAGCCTACTACTATGGATGGATAAAACAGGAGCATTGCCTGATGCTCATTCTTTTTCGACGGCATTCATGTCATCACATTTCATGACCTTGTCAATGACTATTTTGCAGGAGGCCGACCAGGGATGCGCAAGCCACAAGGCAGTGTCTTCTGTATGTTTTGTTATGAGTGCTTAGCGTAATGATTTTTTGAAGTCATGTCTCTCCTACGTTAGCACATAATGCCCTGATGCCCTCCATCTGTCTTACTATTTATCTGTCCTGTCAAATGTTGAAGTTCGATACTGATGTGTAGATGTTCATGGAAGTCGATACACTGGATGGGTTCCTTCCCGACAAATTAGTTTGAAGCTCATGGAGATGGTGAGACTAATGAGGTCTCAAATGCAAAAGAACTGAGGAATTTTGGAATGAGAATTCTGTCATTCCTTGCCACAGAAACGCAACATATACACAAGAAGATACAACGATCAAACAATCTCCAATATTAGGCTAAACTACCAAAAATACAAGGGCAACACAATAAAAAAGATATGTACACAAAACTTCCTAAGTAAATGGCCTCAATAAAAGGCCTAAATAAAAGCATATCACCAACTGCCTTTCCAATATATTTGCCTTTCCAATACCCCCTCAAGTTGGAGCATGGAGATCTCGAATGCCCAACTTGTGAAGAAGAAAGTTAAATTGATCATTTCCCAACGCCTTCGTGAAGATATCAACTAGCTGCATTGAACTACATACGTAATCTGTTCAAATGTTACCATTAAGTATCTCATTACGAATAAAGTGATAATCCACTTCAATATGCTTGGTACGTTCATGATAAACAGGATTGGCAGCTATATGTAAAGCTACCCGACTGTCGCAATACACCTGCATAGGTTGAGAATGTGCCACACCAAGAGAATCCAATAATCCTTTCAACCACTTAAGTTCACAAAGTGTAGTACTCATAGACCTGTATTCAACCTCAGTGGATGAGCGAGACGCTATCTGTTGCTTCTTAGTATTCCACGAGATAGGCGATTCTCCCAAAAGAACAAAGTAACTACTCAAAGATCGTCTTGTCAAAGGACAACTTGCCTAGTCAAAATCGCAGTAAGCAGACAATTTGAGGTCACAATTGGCACGCAACATAATACCCTGACCTGGATTTCCTTTCAAATAACACGGAACTCTCACAGCTGCCTCCCAATGAGCTTTCTTTGGCCGCTGCATGAATTGTGCAAGAATATGTACGCAGTAAGACAATTCAGGTTGAGTTATTATTAGATCAATAAGCCAACCCACTAGGCGCCTATACTGAGCAGGATTGTCTACATCATCACTCTCAGTAAGGGCCAACTTGTGATTTTGTTCAAGAGGAGTTTTAGCTAGCTTGGAACCCAGCAATCCGACCTTAGAAATCATATCCAAGACATACTTACGTTGACACAAGAAAATACCATCTGAGTTTCTCGCCACTTCAATCCCCAAGAAAAATTTCAGCTTCCCCAAGTCTTTCATATGAAAACAACGACTTAAATAGTTCTTGAACTTTTGCACATCGGAAATATCATTACAGGAGACAATGAGATCATCAACATAAATAAGCACATTCAATTGAGCAGTCCCAACTCAAAAAGTGAACAAGGAGTAATCTAAATATGATTGCTGAAATCCATAAGCTTTCAAAGATGCTGCCAATTTCGCAAACCAACATCTAGGTGCTCGCCGCAAACTGTATAGATATTTCCAAAGTCTACATACCTTCCCTAATAATTGAGAGGCAAATCCAGGCGGCATCTTCATGTAAACCTCTTCCTCTAAATCGCTATGTAAGAAAGCATTTTGAACGTCCATTTGATGAAGTTCCCAATTCTTTGCAGCCGCAATGGCAAGAAAGGTGCGTACAATGCACATTTTGCCGTAGGAGCAAAAGTCTCCTGATAATCTATGCCTTCAACTTGTTTATTTCCTAGTATCACCAACCGCACCTTGTATCATTCAACGCTTCCATCATAATTGTGCTTAATTTTATACACCCACTTGCTCCAAATTGCTTTCTTCCCAGGCGGCAAATTTTCGACTGTCCATGTGCCATTATCTTCTAAAGCCTGTATTTCTTTACTCATGACCTCTCTCCACCATTCATCTTTAATTGCTTCTGCATAAGAGTTTGGTTCATGTCCTGCAGTAATTGCTGCCAAGAAACACCGGTGTTGAGCTGAAATTTTTTTATAACTCACATAATGTGCTATAGAATAAGGCATACCTGAGGAATCAAATTGGGCATATGAGCATGTTGAGGGGCTTATTCTGATGGCATTTGTCACATAATCTTTCAAACAAATAGATGGTTGCTCGACCCCTTGTCCCCTGCCTAGCTGCTCTTTGACAACTTCACTTCTTTCCACGTCCTCATTATTTATGTGGATCAATTCCTCCATTTCATGATTCACCTCATTTTCTCTATCTACACTTTCGACGTGCTCCTATCTCAAGTCACTTTTTAAATCATCAACTTCATCACCCAACTCCTGTGACATCCCAATTTTCCAATTTTATTTTCAATAAATTGAGACGAGCATTTCGTTGGCACGCATATAGTTATTTTCCTTAAGTCGGCAACTCATGTGAAAAATAGTTTATCAGGTGAAGCCGTTAAGAGATTCTAATGCACCAAACTCGAGAATTTGACCAGGAAGCGATCTTTCGATCGAGCTAATCTGCAAGAGTCATTACGGCACAATTAAAAATCGATTAGAAACCAGAGATAGGTCGACTCGACGGAGGCATGTGATCAAGTGTGGGTGATTCTACCATATCGCACAATTCTGGTCGATCGGCACTAGACCAACGTTTCTGTCGATTGGGTACCCTGTGTTCATATTTGAAATCTTGAGATTACCTCGACAACCGAGAGTCGCCAATGTATCAAAGATGTACATTGTGGCTTGATCAACCACATGTCAAATGCACGAAAATTTCTAAAAGCTATCTGGTAGATTAGGACACGCTAATATCGTGCAAGAGTGAAATCAACCGTGAATTTGAGATCGAATTTAGAAATTGGAAATCTTGGTGTGTCACAAATCATTTTAGGGACATTGAATCACCTTTGGAAGATTTTTCATGTAATCAGAATTTTTCAGCAATTAAATAAGAGAATGGCTAATTTGGTTTGAGAAATTAGTAGGCTCACCCTTGATCGTGCTTTTGGGACTTAAGTTGGTTTTTGTTCGACACCCAGCAACCAAAGACCAACGAAGCCAAGGCAGCCGTCGCTGCCACACGCCGTAGCTAGAGTCGCCACTGTCGCACCCCGTTGCTGGAGCCGTCATGGTCGCAGCTCGTCCGCGCATGCGCCTCGCAGGCCAGCTCATCGTTCCGCCTCCGCCCGAGCCTCCAGCATCGTCACCTGCGTTGTCTAGTTGTAGCTCGTCGTCACCAAGGTCGCCAGAGGTCTTCCCTGGTCGCCGTGAGTCACTGCCGGTCACCGCTTGAGCTACCGCCGCCTCTCTCCGTCGTTTGCTCGCCCGACCAGTGACCAGCACCCCTTCGTCCAACCGTGAGCAAGTAGCCAAGAAAATGGGCATGGCAGCTCGATTTTGGCCCGTTTTGGCCAGCTTCCCGATCTGAATGCTTGGCCCGCTTTGAGGAAAGTTGTTCCCTTCAGCGTCCCCGTCGTTTTAGTCCCCTTAGCTCGCTAATCCAATGAGTTTAGCTCACTAAATCTTAATTAGACGGTTAATGATGCCCTAAGTGTGCTTTAGTCTAAGTTAAGTAAGTTTAGGTGGTTAGATTAGTTTATTTGGTTGAGGATTAGATTAGGGTGTTTAATTAAGTTAAAGTGTGTTTAGTTTAAAGTTAAGTAGGTTTATTTTAATATAAGCCTTGATGTGACATAATAGGTTTTATTTTTTATTTATTTAAATGTTTCAAATTCAGGAATTTTTAATAATTTATTTTATTCCGAAAATTATATAAAAAAATTCAAAAAAATTATTTATGACCTCAATTGCTCGAATTTCGTGCTTTGATCGTTGCTATGCATTTAGAATTTGAATTTGATGAATGGATGTAGTAAATTGAGTGTTGATTGTGGTATATAGGAATTTTATTCATAAAAACCCAAGTGGCGGGTTTTGATGCAAAAATTGGATTTTAATGATTATATTAAATAGTGGGGTTTGAAAAAGTGAGATATTAGCTTTCTGGTTCGAAATTAGCGTGCCCCCACACACGTGAGTAATTTATGGAATATTTTTAATATGAAGAAAAATGGCCGGGATCACTATTTTAAGTGGATGCATTGAGTGAAATGCAAAGTGTCTTGGGGCCGAGTATGATTTGGCTGTGTGATAATTAAGAGGAATCGTTCTGGGTTGTTGAGTCGAACTTGCCCTTATATGGGATGCCCCTTACAACGGATGCGGCTCGCAGTAGAGGCGAGACCAACTGGACCTATGCTCCTTCGGAAATGCCATCGACGTAGTGACGAAGTCGTGCTCCAATGGGGGAGGTGATGCCTGGCATTAATGTTAGTAGATAGCCGAACTGTGAGTAGGCTATGCCTTTGTGTGGCAATGAATAATAATTGGAATGCGTGCTAAGTGCGATTGTGATTTATATGAAAGTGATGGCATTTCAATTGTTTGAATTATTATTACTACCTGAGATTGTGTGATACAAATTGTGCTAATCCGCAAGAAGGAATTAAGACGAGGTAAGTCTTCTATGTGATGTGGCTAGGCCACACGGGGTGTATTTTCTTTCTAATAGGGGTTTAGGGGGTTGAACTTACTGAGATAATGTCTCACCTCGTTGTGGGCCAAAATTTCAGGTCCCTAGATGGCGGTCGTAGAGGACCCGAAGCCCTAAGTCTAGAAAGGTGGAAACTGAAGGATCGGTGAACGTGTCCTGCTAGTTGGTCTTAGGATAGTTCCTCTTTTGTCGAGCTAGTCTATTTTGTAGACAGTCAAGTGTTGTATTTAAACCTATGTGTTTATAATTGAGTGTTTGGTATTGTGATTGATTGCCTGCTTTTCTATCCCAAGTTAAATGTCGTTAGGGGATTTGTTTCCCTTCCGCATGCTTAATAAAATGAATGGGTCAGTGATGTATCCTAGGATGTTGCATTTTTTATCGACCGCAGTGGGATGTGCATGCGCTCGAGGTTTGGGGCGTGACAACTCCATAACTCTATTTTTAATGAGTTCATCACTTATTATTTTCTCATTAGTATATGGAAATTTTGTTTCAACAAACACTACATCTCTTGATACAAAGTATTCACTAGCTTCCAAATCATACAATCTCCACCCCTTCTTTCCCAACAAATAACCAACAAAAACACATCGACGACTTCTACTAGCAAAATTATCTCTATCCCGATTCTGATTATAAGCATAGCACAAACAACCAAAAATCCGAATATGTTTGTAAGAAGGAGGTTGGCCAAAAATAATCTCATATGGAGTTTTACCATTCAATAATATAGATGGAGTCCTGTTAATCAAATACCCAGCTGCGAGTATACATTCTCCCCAAAATTCTATGGGTAAACTTGCTTGAAAACGTAAAGCTCTTGCAACATTAAGGATATGGCGATGCTTTCTTTCCACTTGGCCATTTTGTTGAGGTGTTCCAACACAAGAAGTCTGATGCAATATCCCATGTTCATCAAAATATTCTTTCAAACACAAAAATTCACTTCCATTATCACTTCTAACAATTTTCACATTATTCTCGAATTGGCATTTAACCATTGCAATAAACTTCCTAAGAACACAAGGCACTTCATTTTTTTTTCATTCAACAAATATATCCACACAGCACGAGAGTAATCATCAACAATTTTCAAGAAATAAATTGCTCCACATGAAGCTGGAACTCTATAAGGTCCCCGCAAATCACAATGTATTAATTCAAAACAATCTTTAGCTTTATTGTCACTAGAAAAGAAGATCTCTCTTGTTTGTTTTGCTCTAAAACAAACCTCACAAGTTTTATTGGTTTTCCTAACCATTTTGTCAGCTTCTGGAATTAACTCCACCACCTTAGAAGAAGGATGACCCATTCTTTTATGACAAAGCTCAAAGGATTCCATATCAGCCACCGTGCAAGCATGTATTGAAGTCACTCCCTTGAGAAAGTAAAGCCCCTCCCGTTGCTCACCCACTCCAATCAGGTTCCTCGAATTTAGGTCCTGTATAGCACATATTTTGTTAATGAGTTGAATAACCAAATTTGAATCATTAAGAAGTTGTGATACAGAAATCAGATTGCATTTCAAATTGGGCACAAAAAGAAATCGTCGCAATTTCAAGTCTCCTCCAAGCAACATAGTTCCTTCTTTCATTGCCATGGTCTTTTCTCCATCAGGTAACTCGATTGAGCATGGCACAATGTCATGCAATTCTCTCAAAAATGCCAATGTTCCTATCATATGGTGGGAAGCTCCTGTGTCAATAATCCAAGGAAAAATACTCTGTTTACCTGTCAGCCTCTCATGGGCACCATTCTGATGAGAACTTAACATTCCCAATAAAGTTGGCCACCGCTCATCATTTAATCCACTAAGACTCTTTCGATCTAAATCCGTCACAACTCCTCGCCCACCATCAACTCCAGTTGCCTATAAGACGTTGGCACGAGCACCACCTCCCTTATTATGTCCACCTCTATTACTACGCTTTTGACCACTACCTTGTCCAGCAGAGGTTCCATGTGGTCTATTACCCCGCCATTATGGATATCCTATTAGTTGGAAACAACTTTCAGTATCATGACCCTCTCGGTTGCAATTAGAACAAAACGAGATTTATCTTTGTCCCCCCTTGAATTTTGACCACTTGCCCAGATTGCAAAACTCACGGGATTGCCTCTTTCATCCTTGGTTCGTGTCATAGTTCATACTTGCTCTTGTTGAACAACCATAGCATAGACACGATTTAGATTAGGCAAAGGTTCAATGCTCAAAATATTAGCGCGCATTGTTCCATATCCTTCTTCATCTAAGCCCATCAAAAATTGATGAACTCTCTCTTCTTCACGCTTTCTTTCCGATTCAATGGTTAAATTGCATTTGCAACCTGTACAAACATACATTGGTATCTGATCATAGTTATTTATTTCATTCCACAAGATTTTGAGTTTACCGAAATAGGACACGATGGGTTGATCATCCTGCCTACAATTGGCCAAATCCAATCTCAGTTGCTGCATCTGTGGACCATTCCCAATTGAGAATCTCTGTTTGATATCCTCCCACAGATCTTTCACGTTCTCCATGTGAGGGATAGTCGAGCGCAGTGTCAGTTCAATGGTATTAAACACCAAAGAAACCAACATGGAATTAACCGTCCACCAATCTTCAAGTTCTAGCGAATCATCAGTTGGTTGCTTGACAGATCCATCAATAAAACCATATTTCTTCTTGGCTCGTAATGCAGTCCACATAGCTCGCACCCATTCTTCATAATTCTCACCTTTCAACTGAACTTGGGTAATCAAGTTACCCGGGTTGTCATTCGAATTCAGTGTGTAAGGGTTAGAGGTTTTCTGGTCTGTTCCCGAACTCTCCTCACCTTTTTTTTCCATTAGCCATGGCTCGATACCATGTAAAAGAACTGAGGAATTTTGGAATGAGAATTCTGTCATTCATTGCCACAAAAACACAACATATACATAAGAAGATACAACTATCAAACAATATCCTAATTAGGCTAAATTACCAAAAAAAAAAAAAAAAACAATAAAAAAGATATGTACACAAAACTTCCTAAGTAAATGGCCTAAAAAAAGGCCTAAAAAAAGCATATCACACAGCTTCCTTTCCAATATATTTGCCTTTCCAATAGCAGGGTTTAATCTCATTTTCATGTATTTCCTGTTACATATCGTAGGAGTGGTTCTGCGCTTGGGTGATTATATACACGGCAATTTTGATTTGTCTCATCGCCTGTTGGATTTGAGTGTTTTAATGCCAGCGATCCATCGAAGCTTTGTCAGGACAGTAATTGGATCATGCACGGAAAAATTGCCTTGCTTCTGGCCATTGGAGGATGGCAAAGGCGCATGTCGAATGATGGTTTCTAACGCTTGAAACTCACAAACCATAAATTATATGTAGAATATTAGTGTTACATGTTTTCAGTATTCTTGTTATGAAGGAAATAAGTACAGAACTATTCTTTAAATTATATGTAGAATATTAAAAATTTTCAGTTTCGTTGGTTCAAAAGAAACTAATTAATAGCTGCATTTCATACATAATCGCTCAATTTTATGCATGCACGTAGTTCGTGCTTAGCTTCTAGTCTACATTATTCAGTCAAAAACACAATTTTGTCTCACGTTTAACTTCACCAATAAACGATAACAACTCAATGAAAAACAACCGCTTTCTTTTCATATATAACCACCCTGAGTACACAATTTCTTTCTATGCATAATCCACTGCACACAATCGCCTTAGCCTAGTAGAAGATAAAGCACAAATCTGATACTTAACTTATATTTTAAATATATGAAGTAGACTGATTTCATATCGTTTCAATATGTGATGTTAAAACCTATTTCTTTCAACTCTCTCGTGAAAACTTTGAAGAAGTTTTAGATAGCATATGTACTAGTGTAAAATGTTTTCTGTTTTCCTCGATTTGCTGCATTACTACTTTGCTTCTCTAGAATTTACTAATTGCAACGATCTTGATCTTTCTCCAAACTCATCGCCATCTTCACCTGTATGTTGTGAGCTTAGGGCTCTTTCCATCAGATCGAGACTAAAGAGAATTCTCTCGTTTCTTCAAGAAATAAAAACTTAGTAGCTTCAAAGTGAAAAACTTATGGTGCGTTTGATAACATTTATGTCTTCGTGAACAATTTATTTTCATAATTACTTTTTTTTATTCCCTAGATCAGTTTCTAAGTAAAACAATGTGTTTGGTAATTGCAAAAAATTCCTATTCTTATAATTAAAAAAAGAACAAAAACACATTTGATACAACTTATAAGTTTTTTTTTTTTTATGAAGTAGAATTTATTTTAATTTTTAAATAATTAAAGTGAATGATACAATTATTTAATGTACGTTTGGTAACATTTCTATTATTGAGAATTTCTTTTTAGAAATAGTTTTTTTTTTCTAGTTTTATTCCCTCAAACAATTTCTGAGCAAAAAAAAGTCACTTGGTTCTACATAAAATTTATATTTGCTGAATAAAAAAAGAAAAAATGCATTTGGTACAACTCTCGATTTTTTGGTGACATAGAATTTCTTTTTAATTTTTTTTTTAATGATTTTCTGATTTTTTTAATTTTCTTATTTTCCTCTTATCTTCTTCCTCCTCCAGTCGGTCACGTGAGCCTAAACGATGGCCGACGACCAACTAGTGACGAGAGCCGACGAGGTCGGCTGGCCTTGGGGATCCCCGGTGGTTGGGCAAGGTTCACCCAGCCACTAATGAGGCCTGACCTCACCAGATCTAGTCAAGGTCAAGTCTCGCCCTACGAGGTCATTGGACTTCATCTCTGGTCACCTACCAACACGCCGAGATTCGGCGACTCCTTAGAAGAGGAAGAAGAAGAAAAGAAAAGAAAGAAAATGACTTATTCCAGAAATTGTTCTCGGAAATAAGAAACAAATTTTATTTACTTTTTATATTTTTTCCAAAATCTATTTCCTAGCCACGTTTCTATTTCAAGGAATAGAAAAATTAGTTGACATTACCAAATGGATTTATGTTCTTTTCTATTCCAAGGAACAAAAGAAGAAAAAATTTGAGAAATAGAAACGCTAACAAACAGACCTTTAAATTTCACAGCTTGTTCCCTTCAACATTCAAGAAAGCTGAACAAATTATACATACACAACAACAATGACAATTTTTTACATATCTCAATGCCCTCGGAACCTTTTTGCAATGCTGAAATATAAAACTTTTAGCATCAAAATCTAATTACATTTTTCTCTATATCCGGATGCAAAATATAACATGCTCTACCTACTCGCTATAGTTTCACTATTGAATTTTGAGAAAACTCCCCATTAATTTGAATAAAATGTATTCAGTTTTTCTCGATAAAAGGAAACAAGTAAAGAACTGTTTTTCAGATATGTGCATTTAATTTGTTCAGCTCTCTTGAATGTCTAAGGGAACAAAACCGTGAATGTAATTTGTTCAGTTTTCAGTCGCTTTTCAAAAACTTGGCACTCAATTCATGCTTCATATGAGAGATCGGTACTTGCATGGTAACTTATTTTATATGGAAAAGCTTCAGTGAGAAATCAGTACACAGAGCTCAAGTTTTCCACTGAAATTATACAAATTTTAGTCCTAAAAGAACCGCTAGAATTCTCTTCTCTCTTTGATCGGATGGAGCCATCAGAAGATTCACAAGATACAATCAATAGTCGCGACGAGTTTGGAGAAAAATCAAGATTGTCATAATAGCATCGAAGACTTGAAGAACTGACAAAGGGATCGTGAAAGGAAAGCGAGGATGGTATCGCAGGAGAAATTAGCAAATTCAGCCAGGGGTTGTGCACCAAATGATGGTCGTGATGATCCCCACTCTATACGAAACATTAATACCAGTGGTCAAGTTGGAGAAGATCAAACTATGAGGATAGAAGCTGAGTAAGAGGAAGAGATGACGATGATTCATCGTGAAAAATCAATAAGATAACACTAGATTTTGGTGATGTCAAGCCGAGAATATTGTTTACCCTATACCTAATTTTGTTCCACATGATTCATCAATGTCCACATGATCGATGGAACATCGCCTCAAATTTAATTTTTGGTTATTAATTGGGTAAATTATTTTTTAAATTATTTATTTTTCGTGAGATAAATGTTATGTTAATGTGATTTGAATGAAATTTTTATAAATTGAAAGGACGGATGTCGTCCTTAAAGAATTCCCCTTTTTGGAAAAGAGGTTTCATCGTCGACTCCCGTTTTTCGTGCTCGTCGTTTTGCGTTTGGCGGTGGGGCGTTTTGTGGCAGAAAAATTGGGGGATTTGACTTTTCCGTTGACGTAAGCTGTCGTCCCATAGACCCGAAAACGACATGCGAGTGACCAACGAGGAAAGCACGCGTTTAATTCTCCCGCTTTCCAGATATTTTATGAAAGTATAATGCTAAGATTGTTTACCCTATTACCAAATTTTGTGTAATGTCAAGCAGAGAAAATTGGAACTTATTCTAGGGTATGAGTAATTTCTAGAAACTGTTGTTTAGGAAAAACAAAATTTCACGCTATAATATTCCACAAACTGGTGTTTATCAGAAGCTATACATGGAAAGTTCAAAAATCTAATTCTTATGGAATTTTGTTTTCTATCCAAAAACATGTTGGGGCGCAAGTTTTGCAAGTAGGGAGGTTCACTTTGTCTAATACCAGACATAAAAAATGTGTAATCAATCTAAAAACTAACGGTTGAGTTATAAATCAACTTCCATAGTAATTTCCGCAACTCTCACTAGCTAAAATTATATAAGCAAAAAAAAAGAATTTATCATATGTTAGTTTCCATTAAATAATTTCCATTAAATTGGATTAATATTCCAAATTAATACATCCGTGACAAACGAGGGTAAAATCCCCGTGTCATCAACTTAGCAATTTTACAGTCAAATTTAACGGAAACTAATTAAGGCTAAATTTTTCATAGTGGTACTAGTTTGGGATTTTTATGGCTAAAAAATTAATTTTGAGTAAATTTGTCACGTGTATACTGGTTTGAGGTTTTTTGCAATATTAACTCTAATATATATTAAAGGGTAGGAGTGTTGTTAAAAAGTGAAATCAAAGCATTTATTAATTTAATGAGAAAACAATTATGAGAATAGTGAATTGAAAGTTGCGAAACAGTTTGTTTATTATTAGAAGAGGGTAGGGTTTTGGAACCTTCAAAGGTTGGTTACGATAGCTTGCTGATTGTTGTCTCCTCTGAGACGCGTATTTTTCCACGAAAAACCATCAAAGTTCAGAAAAATTGTGACGTGATTATATAGTAATCTAACGTTGTCTCTTCTTCCTTCTAAGTCGTTTAACTGTTAAGTGTGAAATCCTTTTCCTCGTGGTATCTCTACAGAAACATACGGAAACGACAAGATCTTGCAATTTACGTCAAAGTGCAAACTCCAGAATAATAATCGAGAAATAATAAGGATACTAGAAATTTACGTAGTTCGGTCCGAGTATTGATACCTACGTCCACGGAGAGAACCAGCAACAAAT
Organism: Eucalyptus grandis; assembly: GCF_016545825.1. Taxonomy (NCBI): domain Eukaryota; kingdom Viridiplantae; phylum Streptophyta; class Magnoliopsida; order Myrtales; family Myrtaceae; genus Eucalyptus; species Eucalyptus grandis. The sequence goes on from NC_052620.1 coordinate 2,524,492, forward strand.
AATTTATTATAATCTGAGAATCAGAGTTTATAATCGCCACGCGTCTTCGAGTGTTTCTCACACTTAAATTTAATCTTAAATTTAAATTATTTATAAATAAATAACTCACTTGAATATAAACTCACTACATAAAATTACCACGTGTTCAAATTCAAAAGAAACGCTACGCCAAAAACAAGAACTTGGTGTCTTTTTTTTCTTTGCAGGTATGTACTCTTCACTTCTCTAAACGTGCTTCTCCTTCTATTTCGTAGGGCTTCACGTCACTTTTTTAACGCCTTTTATGTGTGTGCGCGCCCAAGGTCAACAATTTGACCTGGACCCACCACTTTTGATTCTTCAACGTGACAAGGCTTTTGCACAGAGAAAAAAAGAAAACCTTTGCTATATCTTTATTTTTATTTCCTCTTTTGTCTTGTAGTGATAGGTTAATTTCCTTCTTTTGTTTCCTTGCTTCTTATTTTACACGTCCAAAAGAAAGTCCAATAAGAAAGACATTTTCATTTGATTTGTAATCCACTTGAAAAATCTTCCTCAATAAAATTCAATTTAACAAATCGTTATCCAAATTCAAATTGAAGACGTTAATTTAACAATTACATTACATATCATCCACATCCACGAAATTGCAGTTTATGGTGTGTTTGATAACCATACTGTTTTTAGGAATAATTTCTACTCAAATTTTTTTATTCCACTCCCTGAACGACTTTATGAGCATTTAAAGGTATTTGGTAACTACCCAAAATTTTTATTCTTGATACAACCTTTAAATTTTTTTTTATGACTTAGAATTTCTTTTAAATTTTAGTACTTTTATTATATTCTTCTCAATGGACCTAAACTTAGAATCGGAAAAGGAGAGTAAATTTCCTGCAGGTATGCCTTCCCACAGTGGGCGAACAACTCCCGTTCAATCCCTTCAGGGATAGCCTTTTAGCAGAAAACCACTTAACCCTTTAGTTCAGAGCCTAGAGACACTCAGAGATGCCAGGATGGAAACGTTTCTAACCTACCCAAGCTGCATTTCTTGGAGGATCCTACCAGGCTAGAGAAGAAGAGGAGTTTTAGAAAGCCATAGAGAGAGTTTTCACAAAACACTCACTTTACTTTAAGGGACTCTGCCCAACACATTACACCCTCCTTGCCTTATATAGACAATAAGAGGTCACAAACAAACACACAAGGACCAAGCTCACAAGTCCGGATACAAACAGAGGCACCGGAAACTTCCGGGAGGGAATTATTCGAACACTATGAACATTAACTGTACTATGAACAGTACTTTCCCTAACCTAGTGTTACAGTAAAAGTGAACTGTAGCTTGCTACAGTGAAATTGTACGGATTCAGCGGTCTCGTCCGTCACAAGCATTGTAACTGTAGTCTGAGTCATCTGAGCTGTATGTTGTTTGTAGAAGATGTTCCTCATATTTTTGTTCAAGAGCTTCAAGGTCTTCTGGTGAGAGGATTTGGTTCAGCTGTCGTGATGAGGATGCTTCTACGTGAGCCTAGTGGGATGCTTCTTCTCGAGCCCAATCTGTATTATCGTGTACTGCAGTGTCTACAGGAATGCTTGGTTGGGGCCAATTGGTTGGCTGTGCATAAAAAAATGTGTTCATGCTTTAAGATGAGGACGAAGGTCCTGGATCGTAGGGATCTTGGGAAAGAGGACCTTCAAAGCGTGCATAGGTGTCCTGAGTGGATTAGATAATGTCATATGCACTTGTCATTTCATGATCTTGGGATGATTCAGCTTGTCTACATTGTCTGAGTGCTTCCTTAGCTTTCGGTGCTAGGTCATAATCATCCCATGCAGCAGGTACATTGTAATTCTAGACATCTTCGAGAATGGTTTTGTTCTCCTGGCACAAAATTCTCTAAAGTTCTCGGTACTGGTGTTCACAAGATCTAACAGATCTTGGATAAGATTTGTGTATCTGAGCTTCTCGGCTGTCCAAGTGAGGTTTAAAGGATGTGGTTCCTATATCCTGTGGGGCATTAATGATGTTGTCATTATTTCTAAAGAAATGCCATGGACGTCGGAAAAACAGGATGGTATGGACTTTAAAATTTGGTGTCATGGTTCTTAGTTCTTTCTCCAAAAGATGTTTCCAGTGAGTAGGAGGTTAGAACCAATTGAGAAAGTCTAAAAGATTTTGATCACTTTCCCTTTCAATATTTCTTCTGAGTAAGAATATCCTGGTGATGTTGGCAATGAATCTTCTGGTTGGAATTTCAATAGCTATCAAGTACTTATTGGTTAAGTACCATAATAACGTCTTGAGTTGATCCGGGAAATCATCTTCCTTCCAGATAAGAGGATGAATGAATGGATAATCTGAATTTAATCCAAAAGGATAAAGAATAAAACCTCCATTGAATTTGAATAGATCTGTGTGGCATTGCCACATAAGGTTTTACAAGTTCTTAGCGAGGCTGTCATTCTGGATTTGCTGAATAATCTCCTAGGGATATTTCCAACTTGGCAAATCTTTGATCTTCTCAATCTTGTATTTCATGCTATGATTGAGTATATGGAAAGCAGACCTCTTGATGTACATGTTGATTTCGGCTAGTGCTTTTGGCCTTGAGAAGAAGTCAGCAAGCACATTCTTCTTTCCAGGAATATGTTTAGTTTCAAAAGAGTATTTTGAAAACCATTCAACCCATCGAAGTAGTTGAGAATTTGGAATCTGCTTCTGTTTAAACTTGGTCATCTGAGGGAAAGATGTCATATCTAATTCTACTAGGAAGTGATAGCCAATGAGATGAAATTCAAACTTTTATATTCCATTTTTTACTGCTAGGATTTCTTTGAAAGTGGAATGGTAATGCATTTCAGTTTAAGAAAACTTTCCACTTTTGTGAGCACAAATGTGTCTCTTACCATCAATTTCTTCAAACAGGATGGCTGCCCAGTATTCATCACTAGCATCAATTTGAAGACTTTTTCTTCCTATTGGCAGTATTTGCAATGGTGGGATATTCTACATAATCTCCTTAAGCTCAGCAACTGCTTTGGTCTAAGATTTTCCCCAAGGTAGGGGATTCTTCTTCAGCATAGATTGCAAAGGAATCAGGAGCTTCGCAATGTTTAGGACAAAATCCCTGAGATAATTTATTATCCCAAGAAATTGTTGAACTTGTTTTGTAGTAAAGTTATCTTCAGGAAACTTTAATAATTCTTGAGCAATATGTGGCCCTAGATAATATGTACCTTTGTTGAGGTGCATACCAAGAAATTCAATCTCTATCTGGGCAATATTCATCTTTCTTTGAAAAAGCATAATGCCATGCTTCTTCACGATCTTTGCGAACTGCTCAAGGAGCTGACAATGTGACTGCTCGTCAAGACTGTAGAGCAGGATATCGTCAATGTATACGGTTGCACTTGACAAGATTGGTTGGAAAATACGACACGTGACCTTTTGGAAAAGGGATGGTGCTACCTTCACGCCAAAAGAAAGAACTTTCCACTGGAAGTGCTGGTTCGGAATACAGAATCCTGTTTTGGATCTGTCTTTAGAATGGATGCCCAATTGCCAAAATCCGGCTTTGAGGTCGAATTTGGAATAGATGTGGGCCTTAAAGAGAGAATCTCTGGAAGGTAAAGGGAACTTATCATCTCTGAGAAAAAGGTTGAAGGGTTGATAGTTGATTACCAGTCTCATTTTCCCCCTACTTTGCTCGGCGCGCTTATTGACATAAAAGGCTTCACAAGCCCATTGAGAATTGGAGATTTCAATAAGGCCTTATTGCAATAGTTATGAGCATTCCCTTTGAGCTAAAGCCAGATGTTCTGGCTTCATTCACATGTGACTCGTCTTGGTTGGATTTATATCTTCATTCTTCTTAAAAGGAAGGCGAACAAAGAACTCTGGATTTTCCCATAAATGATGGGAACACTTTTGAGCAAATTCCGAATGGGATTCCGAACAAGATTCTAACAATTTTTGCATGATTGGATCTAATAGACTCATTTGAATGAAAAAGAGTCTCTAAATATTGACAAACTCAGAGAATTGATCTTTATACCTAAGACCTTTTCCAGGGATGATACGGAGTTGAGAGATTTGAGTCATGATATCCCACCCAATTATCAGATCTTTATTGGGGAGTTTTGATCCAAAGATCTTTGTGGTTATGGAATACTGAGGAAAGAACTGGACAATTACGGGAGTGATTTTGACATTTGTGGAGAAAGTATCTCCTGAGGCAGAGTTGAATTATCGGACATGGGGAGTCCAATATTCTTCAGGCAGAACTTTAGTATCTAGAATGGAACAACTTGCTCCGGTATCAATGAGAGCAATAACAGTTATAGGTTTGGCAAACTTTGAGGTGAGGATTTTTACAGGGAAATGGGAACACTAAGTTTGGCTTGAAAATATGTCAAGGCTTGGTTCCGAAGATGTGGGGGATATGTGAAAAATGTCTTCGACTTTGAGTCGACTCGGTTTATTTGGAAGTTTGATAAGAGGGAATGACACAAAGAGTTTGTTCAAATGGTTCTTCATTAGCAGAGAATAAGGATTCAATATCATCATTTTCAAGAGAAATACCCGTTTCATTCTCAATGTAATGAATTAGACGATTCCGACCTTTTCTTACTTGAGGACAATTTTTGGCAAAATGTCCTTTCTAATTGCAGATGAAGCAACGGTTTGATTTCTTATGGCCTGTGTGATCCTTCCTTTTGTGTAGGTATCGCCATTTCTTCTTTTTCCAGAAGTTCTTGGGGTCATGTTTGGACTTCTTTATCCAGAACTTCTTGAAATGTTTCTTCTTCCGAGAAAACTTACCACAAGTATCATCACAGTCTTGCTTGGAACATTTGATCTTTAACTTCTGGCGAGAGCAGGCTGTTTTGAAACCTTTGTCATCTGTGATGTAGGTACGGACCATCTAGCGTTTTAAGCACAATTCTTCAAGGCATATATGGATTTTTTGTTGTATTTCTCCCAAGGGAATATCTTGTATTCTCATTTGTCTTCCAAAGAAAGATTTTTCGACCATCTGGAATAATTCTTTAGGGATGGAAGTCAGGAAAACATGCTTCAGATTTGGATCAGCTCCAATCTGGTAGAAAAGCTTAAGCATTACTCGATAATACTTATCAAGATATTTCTTTTGGAGAGAGCAACATTTTCTTTCGAAAAATTCTCTTCTTTCCATTTCTATAAGATCGGTGGGCTTTCCCACAAAGAAATTATATAAGAGAGTGATGGCATGGCTGAAATCAGGTGACATTAGAAAATGAATTTGGTCTTGTTCTAAAACTGATTTCCACCAAAGTTTGAGGCTTCCTGTGAACCTCGTAACAAAGTTGTAAATGACATCATTCATATCATGATTAGTGATGGACTGAGTATTCAACCAAGTATGAAATTCTTCAAGTCTTTCTGGCCATTTGTGATAAAGAATATCATCGATGGTGAAAAATTGTTTTGATGCCATGGACACATGCCGTCCGGGATTGTTTGTCTGAACGTTTTCTGGCTTAGAATAGTTTGATTCCATCTCATGATCTGGAGGATCAGCCATAAATATTGATGAAGTTATTGGCTCAATAGGGAGGGAATCAATAGTAGGAATTGAGAAGGATGAAGAGGACGAAAGGGATACTGAATCTGATTCAGAATCAAAGATGTTAGGAAAAGTTTGCTCAATTGGAAATAGAAGCTGATCATCTAGAATGGCAGGATCTGGCTGTTGGATAACAGGATCAGGTTGTTCTTGAGTACGCAAATCCTTTAGAAAAGATTCTAATGGATTGGATAAGATCATCTGATCTGGCCTTTCCTTTATGACGATCGAACTTGATTCTGTGGCCATTTTCTCTTTTCCTTTGTTCTTCTGTAGATTCTTGAGGCGATGTCGCATTTCTGCCATATCTGGTTCTTTTTTGAAAGAGTCTTCTGGGATGGCAGCAAAAATAGACTTCTGGGGTGGTGGAGGCAAATACCCAGTTCTGACAGTAGTTGCAAAAAGATCAAAAGGTCTAAACCTTCGTTCTTCAAGGAGTTGGATTTGCCTCTTGAGCTTTTCTATCTCCGGCTTTGGGCTCTCTAGATAATGATACCCTAGATGTTGTCCTCATTCCAAGGCGTTTAGCCTCTTTTGGAATTCAGAAACCACTTTCTTGGTGGTCTCATCATACTTTCGGAGATCTTGTTGCACATTTCCAATATTGGAATCAATTGCTTTGAAAGCATTGTTTTGTGCTAACAGAGTCTCTAATTGCCAGTTTAGAACAACTTCAGCAGCATGAGTCTTTCTTTGTCTCCCATGTTCATCTACATCAATGGGAGTAGATATCTTGGGAGTATGACGGTATCTACCTTGTGGATCAATGAATTCTTCTGGAGTCGGGAAAGAAAGTTTAGAACTTTCTCGAACAAGATGAGGAAAATCTGTTTCATGGAACATGGCTATGGAAGATGTGTGTGTTGTTTCTGCTGAAGTCTCAAGTGGGTAAGAATGCTTCTTAGCCCATTTTAGGATTGTCTTATAAAACGGGGAGAGAGCTTGTTTTTTCTGAGGAGGAGATGGTGGGGGTGATTTTGGTGGATTTGGTGAAACTTTGGATATAGTACTGAACTCTGGTGGTGGAGGTGGTGCATAAGAAACCATGAACTGGTATTTATCACACTCACCAAGAGTGTCAACAGAGGAATCTCCGTTTAAGTACCTTTGGTACACCTTATTCTTTGGCCTTTTCCATCGAGGTGGAGGTCTTGCAAGAGGATCTACCTCGTTAGGGGAATTTGTACAGTAGAAACATTGGCAAAAAGGATCCCAGAAACAATGACTATACTGGTCATTGTAGTAATGAACAAGATGTCCATCACTATTGAAATGTTGAACAAGCTTTTTTGGATCTGGCTCCGAAATTGATTTTGGAACACATGGTTCAATCATGAAGAGGGTCTAGAAGATAGAAGGACTTTCTTCCTTTTCCTTGCCAAACTTGATGGAAATAGTTCCATCTTTTTTTCGGACAAACTCAGAGTCCGTAGACTGGAAAGGCTTATTATGCTAGTATAGCTTTTCATAGTTGGTGATCCAAGTCTCTAGAAGGAGCTTGGCCAACGTATCATTTGGGATCTATCTAGGAACATGGATGCATGATGCCTGATCATTTTGCATAGAGATAAACAGTCCTGACGAGCAATCACACTGTCAGCTCCTTGAGCAGTTCGCGAGAGATCGTGAAGAAAAATAAATTTATTAATATAATTTTACTTTAATTTTTAATTATTTTATTATATTTTTAAAATTTTATTATATAATTTATCATAATTTATCTTTTACAAGTCCCACATTTAAAATTATTTCTTGCATTTTTTCTTCTCGTCTTTGGAAATTTTGATGCATTTAGAATTTACAAAAGAATATGTAATTGCCCAAGGTTTGATTGGATTGTCTTATACTGTTATACTGCAATTACAATTGTCATAATTATCTTGTCAATAACTAATTATTCCACTTAATCAGCCATATTTTTCAGTTTTGTTAATGTAGTCCTTAACTTTTAGGCCACATTTTAATGTAGTCTTTCCTGCCAATTGCCACCTAAAATCGTTGATGTGGTGTCTAGTCAATGCTCCTGAGCAGTTTCGGTTTTTGTAGAGGCTCTGTGTGATTATAATAAGGTTTCAAAACTTTGTATGAAAGCTGGGAGAGTCATTTTCACGAGGTCTGTTCGTATGCCATCAATTTCACGACAAATGACTCAACCTTGTAAAAGTCTGTACATGCAAGATGCGAATGATCAATCAAAGGACCGACAAAGGATGCCAAAATACAAATCCACAGCTAAAAGCAGAGATCTTTCCGCAAATGCAAAGATAATACATGGGAGAAGAACACCAAGAATACCAAAACTTCCGTACAGCGCTCACTTGAGGATCGTAACATTTTTTATTTTTTTTGCTCACTTGAGTACTACAAATTTGAAAATTTGATCATTTAAGTACCATTTCAGGCAAATCGTCCCACGTGAATTTTTTAATAATTTTTCATTCCTAAGTGAATATTTTTTTAATTTATGAATTTTTATTAACTATCTACATCATCGCCGGCAAAGTCACCTAGGACGACCTCATCCAAGCACCTCCCAAATTCTTGAGGGACAAGAAGTCGGTGCCTGATTCCGATCCTCCAAGCCTTAAGGACACTGACCGTTTGCATCATTTTTTTGAATCAAGGTCCTATGTCAGACTTTTTACGCTTTACCTGCAATGACTTCTTACTTTGTAGTTATGTTCCCAAGTGTCTCGTTTCTTAGTTAGACGTCCGTTCCCTGACTAAATTCATGTTACTTATATGTCTAAATTGGCTGGCAGTACGAAGCTTGTGGTTTTGACTGGAACTGCAACGAGCATGGAGTGCGGTATTCCCGATTATAGAAGACTCTTCAGTTATGTATAAAATGATATTTAACATTTAGCAGACATTTCAATGGATAGACACCACTGACGGGTGGAAATGTATCATTTTGGAGATGATTTGATATATTACAGCCACTGTTCTCATTAATTTGCTCTAAACTAATTATATCAAAGACGGTTTTAGTATTCTTTCATGGCTATTCTGTATCTTTTAATATGGATAATTAAGTTACTCATAATTACTAGAAATATATCATTTTGGAGATGATACTATTTACATAACAGCCACTGTTCTCATTAATTTGTTCTAAACCAATTATATCAAAGACGGTTTGAGTATTCTTTTATGGCTATTTTGTATCTTTTAATTTGAATAATTAAGTGACTGGTAAGAAGTGGAAGAGAGGATGCTGCATCACTTTTCATGGCTAATACTAATCGTCAAGTTATGCACTTAGCATAATCTTGTAGTATATATGTAACCAGATGTAGTCAAGTTTGTATGATTGCACTCTCATGTCAAGCTTTCATTGTCTCCACTGTATTTATGTTGGACTGGCTCTCTCATAGCTAAGACAAACCATTCTAACTTTTATATGTTTTATGCAGTCCAAATAGGGCTTATACCAAGGGTTTCAGACCAATTACCCATCAAGTGATCTGAAGGCACTTGCTGGGATTTGCAGCTTCCCTGGTTCTCTTTTTTTTTTTTGGTTTGATGACTTCATTATGTAAATAGCAACACTCTGCTTATTATGAAGAGATAAAGCGAATATGCAGGGATAGTTCAATCAGAAAGCAAGTTATGGAGGATAAATTTGAATTTGAAGGGTGTTCTAGTACATATATACAAATTTTTGATGAGGAGGAGGCAGAAATGAAATAAGTGGTGAGAATGGGAAGCCAGCTCATTTAATTGAAAGAGCATTTTGCATAGGGAACATTTTTGTCACGTAAATGTCTTTGGGATACTCTAATTAGAATGTGTCTATGGAAGTAGCATAAAAATCAGGGTTGGGGTCATGCATAAAAAAATAAGGGAGCACATTCAAGGAAGTATGTTTGATTTGTGATTCCTACGAATGATATGATACTATGGAAAGTACAAAAATGTGCTGTAATAAGTTGACTTTGCATATGGAGAAGATTTGTTGTTGGTTCTTTCTTGAATAAAATTCAGCTTCTTCATGGGGCTTCTCTGTTGTTTTCATCTTTTAAAGTGTCTAACCGTGCCTAAAATCTTTAGTGCCTCTCGATTTTTTACTCTAATTCCATTACAGTTCATTAGGAGTTTGTTCATTCTAAACGGGCCTGCAGGCAATATTGGGCAACGAGCTATGCTGGATGGAGAAGGTTTGCCACAGCGCAGCCTAGTGCAGCTCATTATGCCCTTGCCTCTCTTGAAAAGGTTGGTCGAGTAAATTTTATGATTACCCAAACTGTTGACAGGTCTAGCTTTGGAAATTTTGTGACATTTTCAGAAATTGGAGGATGAAGTTGGATATTAATAATTCTTCTGAACTTATCTCAGATTGCACCATCGGGCTGGTAGCAATCCACTAGAAATACATGGGACTGCGTATACCGTAATATGTAAAGATAGTGGATTTCCTTTTTGCCGGAATTTGTTCCAAGAAGAGGTGAAGTCTCTCAACCCAAAGGCGCGCTCTTAGAACTTACTTTTTTCTAGTGCTATTCCATTTTCTTCCTTTCTGCTGAATTCAATCCCAGAACATTTCATAAGATTCCACCATGATTTCTCTTTCCTTTTTATCCAGTATGTTTGCAAGGAGGTTCATGGATGATATATGCGAAAATTGTAGTTTAGTTGATAATTAGAATGGTCAGTAACTGAGCTGAGGTGATCGTTTTGCTGTAGTAGGCAGCTGCAATAGAAAGTATGGAATATGGAAACACTGGTTCAGCCAAGAGCTTTGGTATGAAGCAGGGGCCCGATGGTGACATTGAGATAGATGAGAATTTTCGGGAGGAAGACTTTAGCATCCCTACTAGAGAAAAATGTGGTAGGGTGCTTAAACCAGATGTAAGGATCTTTTGTCTACATTTTTCATTTCTCTTTTGTAGCACTGAGGTAATTAGCTCCTTAATGTTTAATTGAAGGTCAAGTATGTCTTCTTACTTACGTCTGTACTACTTCAAAAAGGAAATTGACGATCTATCACTGTTGTCCAAGTATCTTTACAAAAGCAAATTAATATGCTCCTTCCCACTTTTCTTTAAAAAAAAAAAAAAAATGCTCCTTGGGTCTATGTATAGAAGGATTTAATACGAAATGTTTGCGGTCTTTCGATGTTTCTTCTCATTTCGTGTTCCTATGTAGATTTAACTTCTTTACTAAGATTTACTTTGCACTACCGAATAAAAAGGAAAATAGATTTTAAATGTGCTTGTTTTGCCATTTTCAAGATGATTTACTGGCATAAGATGTGCGGATGGACCTCTTCTATTGTTTCAAAGTAGGAGTAAACAGAGAATTATAGTTTCCACGGCATCTCGGAGCCATCAGTGTGCTATGGTAGGAAGAATAATATCTATGAGAGAGGCCCAGCCCAAGCCCAAGTCGGCCTCAGTCTGGTCAGGGGCAATTGTTTCTTTTGGGCCCGGCTCGGCATGGCCCGATCGCTGGCCCTAAGTTTTGGTGATGGAAAATTATTTATCCTCGCTCTCAATCATATTGAGGAGAGCCTAGTTATCTTTTTTGTTCGGTTTCTTTTTCTTTTTTTTTTCTTTTTTTTTTTTGGGTTTTATAGACACAAACGTTTAGTAATTCGGGTGGAGATTTTGTTGATACAAAACATGAGCACGGACTAATTTAATCTTGGGACAAAAGCTATATACACTGCACTAGGCATATTCTTAATCAAAGGCATATTCTTAGGCAAAGTTTTCTTCTTGATTCATTTACAGTGCATCGCTCCAATGAAGTCCCATTTCAAGCTAATCCAAATATTTAATCTCTTTATTATTAGTATCACCTCTCCCTAATCATACGGTCACGTTGTCGTGATACCGTAATGAAATCTCATTGTGTCGATTGAAACAGAATCTCTTAAACGATGCAAGACGATTTATATAGAAGTTGTTCAAAAAATTCGATAATTGTGGTGATATATATTAAAGGGTGTGAAAATTACAAAAAACAAAAAGTGTTAAACTTTTTTATTTTTTTGCCAATTGAGTAATAAAACTTTAGCCTATTTTAGCCGACGCTCACTGTTCTTTGAGGCGACTCTGCATTTTTTTCCTAAGAAAAGATCATCTCCTTCATCTTCTTCATCTTCTTCAAGAAGGTCCTTTACTGTCAACTCCTTTTCTTCGCCGTATCTCCTAAGAATAATCGCAACACCGAGCAACCCCCTCCTTGCGCTTCGGCTCGGTGGCCCACCATCCTTCATATAAGCCACACTTCACTCTCGGAGCAATCCACTCCCATTATTTTTGCCCTGCTCCGATGAGAAGGCTGCTAGGGTTCCGTTGTCTATTGGAGCAAAGCATAAAGAAGAAAGGAAGAAAGTGGAAGGTTGGAAAAAAAAAAAAAAAAAAAGAGGTCACCAACGGAAGCCAAGGTGAGTTTCTTTTCCGGTGTTTGTTTCGGTCTGACTTTTGATTCAGAATTTTTCCCTATCCCATCAAAATTGTCAACTTGGCCAATGAGGAATCTCTTATGGACGATGAGGTTGTCCTCAACATTCGAGTTCGACACAATTGGGTCAAAGAAAATAAGAGAAAACTGAAGTGAGATGCTTTCGACATATTGAAAACTGTTATCTACGTTTTCTAGCTTGATTAGCGAAATCTCTCTTCAGTGGCATCGAAAAAAACAAGATTAGATGAGTGATATGCGGCTAGTTAATCTGAAATATTTTTCCTACTTGAAGGGGTTTGCGATTCAAGAAATACTATATTAATCGGAGTTTATTTCATGAAGGAAGGTACACGACGAGAATGAACAGTCTTGAGTACAGCTTCTGAGTACATAAAGCATAAGGTAAAAAAGAAAACCTATGAAGGACGCAGATGCTTACGCTTGTAGAGATTATGAAGAAAAGAAAATATTTCTCAAGCCATTCCCATGCTATTTAAGAAGACGAGAGAGGAAAAGGATCTGATTTGAGATTTTTCTTACGGGAGCTGCAATGGTGAATGTGATATAAATCTAAATGTGTGGAATATACAAAAGTTATGGAATATCTTGACTCTTTAGCTTTTGATAAGGGGATATGATTAGGTCAAAGAAATAATATCTAATCTTTAATCCATATTGAACGAATCATTTAACAGAAAAATCATATATTAACCTTCAGCAAATCCTCCTCCTTTGACCTTGGCCCAATTTTCACCGACTGCGCTAGTTTTGCTTCAACTCCATTGCAGACGCTTCAAGATTTCAAGGTATTTTTACTTTTGATTTGATTTTTCTTCATATTTTGATACATGAATAGGCATAATCAATATGAAGAAATACTGAAGCTCAAGTGAGTATAAGTTATACATCTCCATATATTGGTATTTCCTTCAATTCTTTCAGCTCTTCTTTTTCCAAATCTTTTCAAGTTTTTTTCTTTTATGCGATTTGTTCTTTGGTCGACCTTTGATGAAGGATTTTTCTCTACGCCTCAAAATTTTCAATTTGGCCATTAGAGCAATCTCTTAAGGGCTGTCCTTGATATTCAAATTCGACCCAACTGGGTACCAAAAATACAAAAGAAGAACATTAGATGTAACTTCTATGCTCTCTCTCTCTTCAACAAGTACTTGTTTTTCTTTTCTTTGATGCAAAGTAATATTCGTTTATATATTAGTGGTACATGTTCTCAGTTTTCTTGTTACAAAGGAAATAAGTGCAGAACTGTTCTTTAAATTAAATGTGGAATATTAAAATTTTCAGTTTTGTTGATTTAGAAGAGACTAGTTAATAACTGGTTCTCAAAAAGCTTGGTCCTCAATAATTTACTCTTCAAGTTAAACTTCCGAGGCTCTGTTCCATTAGATCAATGAGAAAGTACAGAATTTTTCATCAAACCTACACATTTTATCGTGCAACTACTGACAATTCTATTAATTATCATGATTTTGCATCCATACATAATCACTCAATTTTAGGGAGAATTACCAAAAAAATCCTAAACCTATTGCAATTATACCAATTCAGTCCTAAACTTTTTTTGTCCAATTTAGTCCTAAACCTTTTATAATTGTGCTAATTCAGTCCATCCAGCCAAAATTGGCCGGCCGGGCGCTGTGGATGCCGGCGGGGACAGCCCGGCCGGTGAGGTAATTTTTTAATTTTTTTTTTTAAAATTTCAATTTTTAATATTTTTAAATATTTTTATTTTTATTTTTGGCTTCTTCTCCTTCCTCTTGCCGTCGTCGGCCGGAGGTGAGGGCAGCGAGGTCAGCCTCGCCGGCCAGCGGCGAGCTCGCCCCGCCGGCCACTAGCGGAGGCGAGGGAGAGGGTCGACCTCGCCCAGTGGCCGGCGAGGCTGCCGTCGCCATCGCCGCCTCCCCCGTCCCCCGATCGTCGGCACGATCTCCCCCTCCGAGCTCAAGCGGCCCTCCCCGGCCGTGACCGTCGCCAAAACCTGTTCCGGCGCCTGGGACCGACGAGGACGAGATCGAGCTCCTCCGTGGGTTCCTCGACTACACCACGCAGCGCGGCGGGGCCTCGCCCTTGCCAGTGGCCGGCGAGGGCCGAGCTCGCCGGATCTAGCGAGGCTCGGCCTCGCCCAGCGATGGCGAGGCCGCCGTCGCCAGATCTGGTGAGGCTCGGTCTCGCCCAGCCATGGCGAGGTCGAGCCTCGCCGGATCTAGCGACGAGACGCCTCGCCGTCGGCGGGCGAGGCTCGCCTCCGCCGGTGGCCGGCGGGCGAGCCTCACCGGCCCTCACCTCGGCGGCGGAGGAAGGAGAAGATTCAACAAGGCCAAAAAAAAAAAAAAATTTAAAAATTTAAAAATTCGAAAAAATTTTAAAAAATTTAAAAATTACCTCGCCGGCCGCTTGTCCCCGCCGGCGTCCACGTCGGCGCTTCGGCCGGCCAATTTTGGCCGGATGGACTGAATAGCATAATTATAAAGGTTTAGGACTAAATTGGACAAAAAAAAAGTTTATGACTGAATTGGCACAATTGCAATAGGTTTAGGACTTTTTTGGTAATTCTCCCCTCAATTTTATGCATGCACGTAGAGCGCGTGCTTAGATTCTCATCTATATTATTTAGTCATAACACAATTCTGTATCACTTTTAACTTCATCAATCGATAGTGACTCAATGAGTAACAACTGCTTCTTCTTTTTCATATATAACCACCCTAAGCACACAATTTCTTTCTATGCATAATCCACTGCACACAATCGCCCTAAAATAGCACAAGATAAAGCACAAATTTGATACTCAACTTATATTTTAATTTTATAAGGTAGATTGATTTCATATCGTTTAAATGTGTGATGCTAAAACCAATTTCTTTCGACTTTGTTGCAAAAAACTCTACACACATTATAGATGGAATATGTGCTAGCGTAAATGTTTTCTGTTTTCCTCGAACAATGCTTTGCCAGCCAAAAAGCTGCAGCTCTAGAATTTACTTATTGCGACAATCTTGATCCTTTTCCAAACTTTTCGCCATCACCATCTGTATGTTGTGAGTTTGGGGCTCTTTCCATTCAAATCAGAGACAGAATAGAATTCTCTTGTTTCTCCAAGAAATAAAAACTTGAGTAGTTTCAGTTAAAAATTTAGGCTCTATGTGGTGATTTCTTACTAAAACTCTTGGATGTAAAATATTGAAGGGCTAATATCCTGAAAAACCCTAAAATGGTATATTTATGACAAATTTACCCCAAACTAATTTTTTGATCACTAAAAACCCTAAATTTGTATATCTTAGACAAATTACCCTAAACTAATACATTTGTGACAAATTTATCCTATGTTAATTTTCATTAAATTTTACTATCAAATTACCAAGTTTAATGATACATGACAGTTGATTGATGTACCAGTTTGAAATTTTACTCTTCGTTTGTCATAGTTATACAATCTTTGTGATTTTTTGTGGTATTAATCCAATTTAATGGAGAGTATATTTGTCACAACTATATTAATTTGGGTTTTTTGGTGGTAAAAAAAAATTAGTTTGGAGTAAATTTGTTATAAAAGTACTAGTTTATGATTTTTTATAGTCAGTTAGGGTAAATTTATCACAAGTGTACTAGTTTAGAATTTTTCATGGTTAATTTATCACATGTGTACTTGTTTTGGATTTTTCAGGATATTAAACCAATATTGAATAGGTGGCGAAGGTTTAATTGGCAAGACTGTTCTCTTATAGGAAGCGTGAACTAAGTGCCAAGTTTTCGTAAAGTGGATGAAAAACAATTATTTAGATTTCACAGTTTTGTTCCCTTAGACTATCATGAAAGCCAAACAAAAAAATTACATATCAACTGTAGCAGTTCCTAACATACCTCAATGCCCTTAGAATATATATATATATATACATATATATATATATATATATATATACATTTTTTTTTTTGTGAATGCTGAAAAATTAAAAATTTAGCTTCAAAATCTAGTTACAATTTTTTTTTATATCCAAATGCAAAAATTAACCCGCTCTACCTACCCGCCACAGTGTCACTATTGAATTTTGAGAAAACTCCTCATTAATTTGGGTAAAAAGTATTCCGTTTTTTCTTGATAAAAAGAAACAAATAAAGAACTGTCTCATGATATGTGCATTTAATTTGTTTAGCTTTCTTGAATGTCTAAGGGAACAAAACCGTGAATGTAAATCTGTTTTTCAACCGTTTTTCAAAAACTTGGCACTCATATCAAGCTTCATATAAGACATCCATACTTGCATGAAACCTCCACAAGTCGTTCTATATTTCATATGGAAAAGCTTCAGTGAGAAATCAACACACAGGTCTCAAGTTTTCTACTGAAGCTACACAAGTTTTTAGTCCTAAGAGAAGCGCCAGAATTCTCTTCTCCCTCTGGTCAAACGAAGCAAGCAAAAGATTCACAAGATACAATCAATAGTGGTGACGAGTTTGGAGAAAAATTAGGATGGTCATAATAGCGGCCGATTTGAAATACAAGGTTGTTCCTTTACTCGAAGGACACAGCCTCTAATCACCCAAAAGTCCATCTCTCAAAAATTCTCGTGATAACGCTCTCACTCTAACAACCCCTAACTAAGGACTTGAAAAGATTGGGAAAGAGAGGGGTGCGTAGTGATACATCTCTTCTAAACAGATTGAGCAACCGCTATGCATGTATACAAAGTAATACGAGTTCATAATCCAAGGTCAATATATAAATATATATCAAATCACATATAAGTTGTTTCATTTCAACAAAACTTTGTACAAGTTAGAAATATACATTTAAATCCAACATCACAATTCAAATATCAATGGTTAAGTCCATTGATTAATCTCTATCAAATCACACATCAATGGTCCATCCATTAATCAATCTATTGCTCAATACCCTATCATGGTCATGATACAATGCATGGTGACACGGCAACTAAGTTTCCCCCTTGACAAGATCTCCACCTACAAAGCTAGTAGCTCGGTCTAGAAGGATATCATAAATTAGTATGCACAACCAAAAGCCCTTCAATGGGCTAACAACTTTATTGAACACCAAACCTACATCCTCCAATATCCACAAAGTCAATACATAATATTAATCACAAGTCGATTTTATAAACCAAATCATATAACTTTTCCCAACTTAGTTCATCAAATAAAATAAACTTCACAAGACATTTCCCACATCATTTCGGAATCTATTTCATAAACCCGCGATATTTCGAAACACCTTTCATAAAATGGTTCTTAAATTATTATAGAATTCATTTCATAAACCAAATTCACAAATCATATATAATGTTTCACAATACCTTTCCTAAAATATTTCTCAAACCATTTACAATTGCCAAAATGTAGTAAATGCTCGATCCAAATTTTATATAATAAACGCGCTTATAATAACTCATAAAATATTAAATCTTCATCGCTTTCAAGACGTGAGTTTATAAATTCATAGAAAAGATAGCACCATTGACCTGGAATGCCCAAAACCAAAGAATGCGAAGCGAAATGAGCCACCGATCTCGTAATCCTAACAATTAAATGATAATCGACTTTAAAACCAAGGAAGATACTACCTCAACTATAACTAAAGGCTAATAAAATGGCTCTTACACACTTACAAATCACTCACCTGAAGCAATTACTCAAATCTAAATGCAACACGAAACTTGCATGCAAAACCCTAAAATTTCACTTCGACTTAAACATTGCTTCAAAGAAACTCCAGTCAAGACCCACGGCTCCACAACACCATAAATCACAATTTTCATGAAATTTCAAAGCTCAACATCTTGGAAATTGGACTTCGCGGCTCAAATCTCACATATTTTCAAACTTAAGCCCTAAATTCGAAAACTACTCCAATCGGACAAATGAAGGGTTTGAGCGCTCACTATGTTGCGAATCCGAGTAATTTCGCATTGGCGAGGCTCCCATGATAAGGACACGGAAAATGCTCTCTCTTCTCTTCTTTGTCTTTTTTTTCCTTTTTCTTTCTTCTTTTCCTTCTTGCACTTTCTTTCAGTCAAGGGAGCTCTCGATCCCTTTAAAAGTTGAACATCCACGGTTCTGCTTGTTGACCGAGTCAGTAGTTTCCTTTTCCTTTTTTGTGGTATCAAGTCAAATATTACATACTTTGTCTAATTCCAGACATAAAGAACGCGTGATCAATCTAACAACTCGTGGTTTTGCAAAGTCAAAAATCAACTTCCGCAATAGAGTCCACAACTAGCTATAATTACATTGGCAAAAAAAAAAATTTATTATTTGTAGGCATCTTCACTCTCCATTCCATAACTTGACTGAAACCTATTCCTACATGTGTTCCTGTCCGTTAGCGCAACACTCGACCACATCTCCATGTTACTCAAGTGCCATGCGAAGTCCTAGCCAATGACTTGACTCAAGCACCCAAACTCCTTCGCCAACTAGGTGAGCCTATTCATGGAATTGCTCACTCTTCATAGACAACAATTTAAGGAGAAAAATCATTAGGAATTGAAGCCCGAACTAGGTCAAGTATATGTTAGGTCCAAATTAAGTATATCTCACCAATTTTATTATTTTGTAACTAGGTCAATTTGAATTGGACCATCTTCAACCGGACCCAATCCATCCATTTGATGGCTTCGGTCTATTGCAAATTAAACCCCCACAAACCAATATAGGGAGAAGTACACTATTGGTGCCTTAAGTTGTGTACAGCGCTCACTTTGGTGCCAAAAGCTTCCGTCGGATCACTTAAGTGCCAAAAAATTTGAAAAACACTCACTTTGGTGCCAATGTCGATCTAATCAGCCGGAAAT
Organism: Eucalyptus grandis; assembly: GCF_016545825.1. Lineage (NCBI taxonomy): Eukaryota > Viridiplantae > Streptophyta > Magnoliopsida > Myrtales > Myrtaceae > Eucalyptus > Eucalyptus grandis. Next base: position 2,543,324 of record NC_052620.1, read on the forward strand.
TCGACATGGCCTTTTTTTTATTAATTTCTTATGCTGATGTGGCTTGCCGAGTTTCCTTGGATCACTTAGGCCTTCAAATGACATCATTTTAGCGTCCTAACACCAAAACGACGCCGTTTGGTGTCTCCCCCAATTCAAACCCTAAATCTCGATGGCCCCCGCACTCGGCGGCCACGGCTCCGAACCCGACCCCGACCCCGACCCCGACCCCGACCCCCGACCCCAACTCCGACAACGGCCTAGGGCTTGCTCCATTAGATCTTGGGAATGAAAGATGTAGCTTCAATTGAAAATTCTCTACTCTCTCATAATCTAAGGAAACGAGCCACAAATTCACAATATATTATTCCTAATGATAATGAATCCGAAGAAAGATGACATATGTTGCCATCGCCTCAAGTAGTCTTGAACGTTATGTGTCAAGAAATGTACTAGTTAAATCTCTAAAAAATGAGAAAGAGAGAGTTAGGCCCTGCCCAAGCCAAGGTAGGCCTCCGTCCCTATCACGAGGCATGGGAGACAAGGGACCGTGCCCAGCATGGCCAATTTTTCTTCTGGGCCTTGCCCATGGCCTGATTGCTGGCCCTAAGTTTTGATAGAAGTGGCAAATGGGTGGGTCGGGTCGAAAATGGGCCGATCCATATTTGACCAATTTAACTCGTTTTGACCCATATTCTTGTAGTATAAATCAAGTGACCCATACTCGATCCGACCTGTACCCGACTCGTACCCGACCCGACCCGTATTGCTAAAACTTATTAATATTCTAGGAAAACCCACTTCTATTATATGCTAATTGGATTAAAACTTCAAATTAAATTAAAAATAGTAAATAAAATTTAAAAAAGTTAAAAAAAAAACCTATAAACTGAAATATTTATAAAAAAATTTAAATTTTGCACATGCTTCTCTTATTTGAATTGAACAAACCATTGAATAACTAAAAAGTGTAACATGAAAATCTTTTAACTAAACCTAAAAAACTCATTTTTATGATTTTTTTTATAAAAAAAGGTATTGTTAAAACGTTTTTATGCAATACAAATTTTTTTAACAATTCTTATGCAATACAAATTTAATTTAAAATTTTATAATTCTTTTTAAAATATTTTTTTTTAAATGGATTTTTATTTTTTTAAATATAATTTTTAATAATTATTTTTTCTTGTTCATTTTCTCTTTTCTTTTTCTTCTTCTTGGCCCACCACCCGGCCACGACGATGGTCGGTGACCGGCCACAGTGATATCGAGCTCGCCAACATCGGGCGGGCTCGATCTCACCGGGCCTCGAATCTCGCCGAGATCCGGCGAGGCTCGGCCTCGCTTGATGCCGGCGAGCTTGAGCCTCACCTGGCTTGTCATCGACTAGTGACCGGCTAAGGAAGGAAGAAAAAGAACAAGAAAAAAGAAAAATAATTGAAATATGAAAAATAATTATAATTTCGATTTTTATTAAAAAACATTTTTATAATGTTAAAGGCCATGGGTTTAAAGTGGGTTTCTTAAAACCCATTTAGACCCATTTCTTTTTGTGTTTTACTTTCTTAGACTCGTTTATGACCCATTTATGACCCACATTTAACTTTTACTTGACCCATTTATAACCTACATTTAACTTTTACTTGTCCCATTTATAACCTGTATTTAACTTTCACTTGACTCATTTAATTAAAAATGGGTCATAATATGGGTTTATAACCCTTTTTGCCAGCTCTAAGTTTTGGTGATGGAAGATTTTTTTATCCTCGCCCTCATTTTTACAGAGGAGAGCTTAGTTATCTTTTCTATTCGGTTTTTTTTTTCTTTTTCTTTAATTGACATAGATGTTTAGTAATTAGGGGGGAGATTTTGTTGATACAAAACATAAGCAGGGACTAATTTAATCTTGGGGAAAAAATGGGTCATAATATGGGTTTATGACCCATTTTGCCAGCTCTAAGTTTTGGTGATGGAATATTTTTTATCCTCACCCTCATTTTTACGGAGGAGAGCTTAGTTATCTTTTCTATTCGGTTTCTTTTTTCTTTTTCGTTTAATTGACACAGACATTTAGTAATTAGGGGGGAGATTTTGTTGATACAAAACATAAGCAGGGACTAATTTAATCTTGGGGCAAAAATGGGTCATAATATGGGTTTATGACCCATTTTGCCAGCTCTAAGTTTTGGTGATGGAAGATTTTTTTATCCTCACCCTCATTTTTACGGAGGAGAGCTTAGTTATCTTTTCTATTCGGTTTCTTTTTTCTTTTTCATTTAATTGACACAGACGTTTAGTAATTACAGGGAAGATTTTGTTGATACAAAACATAAGTAGGGACTAATTTAATCTTGGGACAAAACCTATATACAGTGTACTACTCATATTTTAAAAGTTCCACTGTCATATTGTCGTGATACCGTAATGAGATCTTATGGCATTGCTTGCTTTAGAATCTCCTAAATGATGCAAGACAATTTACAGACAAATTGTTCAAAAAATTCAAGGATCAATGTGATATATATTAGAGGATGGGAAAATTAACAAAAAATTGTTAAATCCATTACAATTGTATTGGTAAACCTTTTTATGTTTTTGCCAATTGGATTCTAAAATTTTTGTATTCATATCATTTTAGTCCATTCTGCTAATTTTGGCCGGTTAGCGTTGACGTGAACACTAGCTGTCGTACATGGTGAGATCGGTGCTAACATAAATAATTTTTAACAATATTTTATTATTTCGAATTTTTCGCTTTTTTTCTTTCTCTTTTTTTCCCTCCTTCCGGCTAGAGGAAGACAGAAAGGAAAGAAAGAAAAAAAGAAAGAGAAAACAAAAAATTGAAAAAAAAATTAAAAATATCATTAAAAATTGTTAAAAATTTGCGCCAACCAATCAAAATTGATCCATGGACTGAATTAGCACAAATGCAAAAGATTTAGGACTCATTGCAAAAAGAAATTACGATGAACACAATTATAATAGAATTATGATTTTTTTGGGGGTAATTTTCCAATTAAAAGGCAGGATCTCGTTGAAGAGTAAATTCAAAGCATTTATTAATTTACAGACAAAACATTTATCAGAATTTTTTGGGGGTCGAAATTAGAAGAGCAAATTGATGGTTGCCAAAGCGTTTGTTCAATTTGAACCTCAGGAAAGTTTCAGAAAAGTGAGATACTGTCAACGAGAAAGGTCAAAGAACGGTGAGATACTGTCAACCCCTTTTCCGCGCCGTATCTCCACAGAACCATCGCGGCGCCGAGCAACGCCTCCTTCCGCGTCGGTTCGCCCGCCCGCCATCCCCTTCATATATAAATATGCACTCGACTCTCACTTATGGAGGCCGGATCGTCGCCGTGCGTGACGAACCCAACTCTCCATTGCCCTTTTGTCGCCGGAGGTCGAAGTGTTGTCCCCTTTCTCATCCAATTGCGTTTACTGATGATGCAGGTTCGAGAGCAGCGAGATGGTGGCGACTTGCGAATTCTTATTTTGAAAGATCCATCTTTGTGTTCCTGCAATCATCAACGAGATCGGAGGCTTGCTTGTTGACGAATTTGAAGAGTATTTGCCTTTTATGAATAAGAATCCAGTCTATATAATTTGGGTTCAATATCGGACCCACTTGATTAAAAAATTTAGAAACGAACGGTGAAGCTACATCTCGTGCAACCAGATGTCAATATTATAGATGGATGAAGGGTATGGTCTCTCACTTCTTATATCCATCTTCGTCATTGAATATCCAACTTGTCGTTCTATATTTTCTTCACATCGACTTTTCCGTGGCCTAAATCCAAGATTAATCTTCCTAATGTGAGTGAGTGGCACCGGAAAATAGGCTAGCAAATTGCTGGTTGCAATGGTCTGTGCCATTGTGTTTCATAACTTTGTTTTGCTCCATTATTACAAAGTTGGAACGACCAACAATTTTAAGGCAAATAAAAAAAAAGAAATTATTCAAACAGCCACAATTCAATGTACGTGACATGGGTATCAGCCTGATTTGATGAAACTCGAGACTTCAATAGTCTTTTACAATCCCAACTGATGTCATGTTGGTCACTTTTCTTCTTAGAAATTTGACTCAGCCATAGTAAAATCACCTTTTCCATATTAAGTTAGGGCGGTTTTCGGTTCTTACATCCTCGAAAGGCTAGAAAGAAAAAGTAAGAGCTCCATCTTAAACTCGACTAGTTTCCGCAACATTAGCATGGAAGAGGTTGAATGCTCGCTAATTTTCAAGAGATGAAGAAGCTTGGATTGAATTAATGTTGTTGACATCTAAATTTTGACGACCCTAAGGAAATAAAATAAAAATCACATCAAAACAAGAAAAAGAAAAAATGGGGAAAATCAATCTGATTGATTATGCACGGAGGTTAGAAATTTTTGTGAATATTTAGATTTTGATAAATGCGGAAGCAATTAGGAGATCAGGTGAGTGAAAAGTAAGAATTTTGATAAAATGGAAGGAATCAAAGCAAAATCGAGCTGATTGCGAAATAACACTTCGATTTGCAGTCATGAATTGATGCAATAAAAGATGAAAATTCAAAAATTGCCATAGAAAACGACTATCTAGAATCACTATAAAAAAGAGCCACAATTTTCATGATAGTCTCTTCGTATAAATGCCCACAGATCGGTTCCTGGGGTTTCTCCAGGGAATCCGGAGAACCTCGCAAATTCTCGGGGACAAGAAGATGGTGCCTGATTCAGATCCTCCAAGCCTTAAGGACACTGATCGTTTGCATCAATTATTCGATTCAAGGTCCTATCGTAGACTTTTTAACCCTTTACGTGCAATTACTTCTTACTTTGTAGTTATCTTCCCAACTGTCTTGTTTCTTAGTGAGACGTCTGTTCCCTGACTGAATTTATGTTACTTATATGTCTAAATTGGTTTTGACCGGAGCTGGAATGAGCACGGAGTACGGTATTCCCCGGTTATAGATGGTTCTTTAGTTATGTTTAGAACGATATTCAACATTTAGCAGACATTTCAATAGATGGACATCACTGATGGGTGGAAATGTATCAATTTAGAGATGATTTGATGCGTAACAGCCATTGTTCTCATTAATTTGTTCTAAACTAATTATATCAAAGACGGTTTGAGTGTTCTTTCACGGCTATTCTGTATCTTTTAATTTGGATAATTAAGTGACGGGCAAGAACCCGAAGAAAGGATGCTGTATCATTTTTTATGCCCAACACTAATCTTCAAGTTATGCACTTTGCATAACCTTGTATTATATATGTATTTTCAGCATATGTAGTCAAGTTTGTATGATTGCACTCTCATGTCAAGCTTTTGTGTTAATGTGACAATTTGTAATTTTGTCTCCACCGTATTTATTTTGGAGTGGCTCTTTCATAGCTAAGACAAACCCTTCTAACTTTTATTTGTTTTATGCAGTCCAAATGGGGCTTACAGCACAGATTTCAGACCAATTACCCATCAAGTGATCTGAATGCACGTGCTGGGATTTGCAGCTTCCCTGATTCTCTCTCTCTCTCTCTCTCTCTCTCTCTCTCTCTCTCTCTCTCTCTCTCTCTCTCTCTCTCTCTCTCCTCTCTCTTGGTTTGCTGATTTCATTATGTAAATAGCAACACTGTGCTTATTCTGAAGAGATGAAGTGAATATGCATGGATAGTTCAATAAGAAAGCAAGGTATGGAGGTTAAATTTGAATTTGAAGGGTGTTCTAGTACATATATACAAATTTTGGATGAGGAAGAGGCAGAAATGAAATAAGTGGTGAGAATTGGAAGCCAACTCATTTAATTGAAAGAGCATTTTCCCCAGGGAACATTTTTGTCATGCGAATGTCTTTGGGGTACTCCAATTGGAATGTGTACATGGAAGTATCATAAAATCAAGGTTGGGGTCATGCATAAGAAAATAAGGGAGGACATGGATGGAAGTAGTTTGGATTTGTGGTTCTTGCAAATGATATGATACTATGGAAAGTACAAAAACGTGTTGTAACTAGCTGACTTTGCATATGGAGAAGATTTGTTGTCGGTTCTTGCTTAAATAAAATCTTTTCAGTTTCTTCATGGGGCTTCTATTGTTTTCATCTTTTTAAGTGTCTCTTGATTTTTTACTCCAATTCCATTACAATTCATTACGAGTTTGTTCATTTTGAATGGGCCGTAGGCAATATTGGGCAACGAGCTATGCTGGTCAAAAGATTGCTTCAAGTGCCAAAAGTTGGCAGAAAGGAACATTTAAAGTGCCAAAAGTTACGAAAGTGAAAGTACTAAAATATGAGTAAAATGGATCACTTAAGTGCCAATCCGGCCAAAATGCTAACTTGTACAATTTCCGGCAAAGTAAGTGCAAAACGACGTTGTTTTGCACGCCGACGTGGCTAGACAATGCCGACGTTGTTTTGGTATTGATGTGGTAAAAAATTAATATAAAATTAAATTAAATTAAATTTAAAACTAAATTTATTTTAAAAAATTTAAAATACAAATACAAATATTAAAAAAAAAAAAAAGGAAGGCGGTGAGGGCTGAGCCCTCGCTGCCGCCACCTCCTCGTCGCCACCGGGAAGGTCGATGACGAGAGGGGGAGGGTCGCCAAGGTCACCCGGCCGATTGGTGGCGAGGACTTGCGAGCCCTCGCCCCGCAGGGTGGCCCTCACCCCCGGATCGAGGCGAGGGCTCACGGGCCCTTGCCATTGGTTGGCCGGGCGACCTCAGCCAACCCTCCCCTTCCGTCGCTAGCCCTCCCGGCGGCGACGAGGGCTCAGCTCTCGGCCACCTCCCTCCTTTTTTTTCAAATTTTTGTATTTTTATTTTTAAATGTTTTAAATAAATTTAGTTTTAAATTTCATTTAATTAATTTTTTATTACGTCAATACCAAAATGACGCCATTTTACACTTGCTTCGCCAAAAAATCACCACGTCAGCATTTTGGTCAAATTTTGGCCGAATTAATACTTAAGTGATCCATTTTGCTCCGATTTTGGCACTTAAATGTCACTTTCATAACTTTTGGCATTTAAGTGTCCCTTTATGCCAACTTTTGACACTCTAACACTTAAGTGATCTGGATGCCAACTATGCTGGATGAAGAAGGTTTACCACATTGCAGCCTAGTGCAGCTCATTATGCCCTTGCTTCTCTTGAAAAGGCTGGTCGAGTAAATTTCATGATTACCGAAAATGTTGTCAGGTAACTGGATGTGGAAATTTTGTGACCTTTTCAGAAATTGGAGGATGAAGTTGCACCATCGCGCTGGTAGCAATCCACTGGAAATACATGGGACTGTGTGTACTGTAATATGTAAAGATTCTGGATTTCCTTTTTGCCGGAATTTGTTCCAAGAAGAGGTGAAGGCTCTCAACCCAAAGGCGCTCTCTTAGAACTTACTTTTTTTCCGGTCCTATTGCATTGTCTTCCTTTCTACTGAATTCAATCCCAAAACATTCATAAGGTTCCACCAAAATTCCTCTTTCTTTTTCATCCAGTGTGTTCGCAATAGTAGGCAGCTGCAATAGAAAGAATGGAACATGGAAACCCTGGTTCAGCCAAGAGCTTTGGTATGAAGAAGAGGTCCAATCGTGACATTGAGATAGTTGAGAATTTCTGGGAGGAAGATTTAAGCATCTCCACTCGAGAAAAATGTGGTGGGGGTGCTTAAAAGAAACAAATAATTAACTGTTTTTCAACATGTCTCAAAAACTTAGCCCTCATATATAATAGATCGGTCTCTTGCAGAGGTCGCAAAATGGGTTTCCTACTCATATCCAATGGCTTGGTTTAAGATTGGGTTGTCTAAAATTTGGCATATGGGTAGTAATGGGTTTAATAAACCAAAAATCAATTATATATGAGTTCTAGTGGGTTCAGAAAGAAACCCACTTTCAAGATATTTAATGAATTATGTAATGAAAGTACAAGTCAAGGTTGTTTGTACTAGACCAAAATATGGGAGATGTCAAGCGGAGAATATTGGAATTCTTCTAGGGCATGGATAATTTCGTAGAAACTATTGGTTAGAAAAAAATTGACGTCTACAATATTCCACAAACTGTTATTTATCACTAGCTATACGTAGAAAATTCAAAAATCTATCCTTATAGAATTTTATTTTCTATCCAAAATATATTGGCCGGAACTATCGATGGCTTAGTGTGCAAGTTGTGCAAGTTGGGAGGTTTACTTTGTCTAATATTAGCCATAAAGAACGTTTAAGCAATCCAACAATTCATGGTTTTACATAGTTATAAATCAACTTCTACAAAAGTGTCCGCACTCGCACTAGCTAAAAATATAAAGACGAAAAAAGAATTTATTTATCGACACCTTCGCTTCCCATTCCATAACCAAACCCCACACCTGTACACGTAAGTGTTCTTGCTCATTAGCTCTCACCCACATCTCCACATTGATCGAGTGCCACACAAAGTCTTAACCCATGACTTGACCTAAATACCCAAGCTCCCCCATCAACTTGACGAGTGAGTCCACAAAGTTGCTCACTCCTCAAATGAAACAATTTATGAGAAAATTTATTAAGAATTGAGCCCAGACTAGGTCGAGTATCTACTAGGTCCAAATTGGATACAGGTCACTAATTTGTGTATTGTGTTATTGGACCAATTCGGGCAAGCCCTTTTTCAACCCGTTCAGATTTGGTAGGCCTAGTCTCTTGCAAATTAAACATTCACAAACCAATCTAAATCTTATATTCTTGTGTCTCGAAAGAAACCTCCACATAAATTGAGAGTCTGAGGCTCATTCTAATAGATTTTGAAAAAAAAAAAATGCGTAGCTTCAATGAGAAATTCTCACTCTCTCACTCTCTCATCATGAAACAAAGGTATGGATTCACTAAATATTACTGTTAATGATAACGAGTTTGGAGAAAGATGAGAAATGTTGTAGTCACCTCAAGTAGGTGTGAACGTTATGCAGGAATAAGGTACTAATCAAATCTCTAAGGGTGCGTTTGTTTGCGTTTCTGTTTAAAAATTGTTCTAGGGAATAGAAATAGAAAAAAATGTTTCTGTTCTAGGGAACAATTTTTGAACAAAAACGCGTTTGGTAAACTTGTATAATTTTTTTATTTCTTTTATTTTTTTCTATTTTTTTCCTTTTTTTCTATTTTTTCCTTTTTTTCTTTTTTCTTTTTCCTTTTTCTTTTTTCTTTTTCCTTTTTTCTTTTGGCCGGTCGCCAGCCTCAGCCATGGCGGGCGACCGGCCGGCGAAGGCCGGCGGCCTCGCCCGGCCACAAGCAAGGCTCGTCGACCCCCGGCCGAGCTCGCCCGGCGGTCGGCGGGCCGAGCCTCGCCGGGCCACGCCAGCGACGCCAACTCGCCTAGATCCGGCAAGGCCGAGCTTGCCCGGCGGCCGGTGAGGCTCGACCTCGCCGGGCCACCACCAGGCAACGCCGACCAGGCGGTGGCTCGGCGAGGCCAAGCCTCGCCGACCGCCGGGCGAGCTCGGCGTCACCGGTTTGGGCGAGCTCGAGCTCGCCCAGCCAAGGCGAGGCTGCCCCGGCCCTCATCGGTCGGTCGCCGGCCATGGCTAAGGCGGCGACCGGCGAAAGAAAGAAGAAAGAAAATAAGAAGAAAAAGAAGAAGAAAATAATAAAGTATTTCTAAGTTTTGTTTCGAAATAAGAAACACAAATTTGTTGTTTCTTATTTCTGTTTCTTTTTTCCTGGAACAAAAAAACAAAAAGGAACAAAAACGCACCCAAACGCGTTTATGTTCCTTTTTGTTCCCAGAACAAAAAAACAGAAAAAGTATTCAAAAAAAAACACAAACAAACAGGCCCTAAAAGGAGAGAGAGAAAGCGAGAGAAATGGGAAGAAGGGGAGGAGGGGGGTTTCTGGGGAAGGAGAGGATTAGGCCCAGCCCCACAGGCAGGGGAGACAAGGGACCGTGCCCCGCATGGCTGATTGTTTCGTCCAGGCTTGGGTCAGCATGGCCTAATTGCTGGTCCCAAGTTTTGGTGCTGCAAAATTATATATCCCCGCCCTCAATTGTATAGGGAAGAGCCTCGTCATCTTTTCTGTTCACTTTGTTTTTGGCATAAGCAGGAGTTAATTTAATCTTGTGATAAAAGCTATGTGCACTACACTACGTATATCCTTACACAGTTTTCTTCTTTATCCATTTACAGCACATTGTTTCAATGAAGTCCCACTTTGAGCAATCCGAGTATATAATCTCTTTCAATGTGAATCATTTGCATAATTTTGCATTACCAAAAGCCACTTGCTTTACCAAAGCCTTTACTATTGGTGTCACCTCTCAAAAATTGTCAATCCTACTGGCGCATTGTCATGATAACGTAATAAAAATTTCATTTACATACAACTCATTTGAAAAATTTAAGAATTCCAAACTGGTACTTTTGTGATAAATTTAATCCAAATTAATTTTTTTAATCATAAAAAATCACAAATCGACGCATTTGTGATAAGTTTACCATCTATTAAATTATGTCTTAAGTTTGAGCATTTGCAAAACGTGATCTACTTGGATAAAAATTTTATCATTTGATCGTGAATATATTTTTCTAATAAAATAATATTCAAGATTACGCACAAGAAAAGAAATTCGAAATTCTTTTTTGAGTCTCGGATGTTTTCAATCAACTAGAGAAGCTTCGTTGGACTACTTGAAGGTTTACAAAAAAAGAAGATATATATTGTTACTAGAAGATTAAAAAAAAAAAGGAACACACTATATTTTATTATCTATTTATCTTTAAGGGGGATAAAAGAAAAATGAAGAAAACCAATGGTTTTCTTCCCCTTACTTGCAGTGTACGAATCCCTTTCAAAGAATGAAAGAGACAGTGGGCCCAGAGTCAAACTTGTTGACTCTGGGCACACATATTAGAACAAAATATGTTTTCTTCCTTTGGTGTGGAGCTACGAATAACCTAGAGGAGCCGCACGTAAGAGAAGCCATCTGCACATCCACGTCGCTTGAGAGAGGAGTCGCGGGATTTTTTTTTGAAGCCATGCGAAGCCTTGAAAAGGAACGTGAAGCGATACGTACATGGACCAAAGAGGAATTGTGACATCCCAAATTTTCAATCTTCTTTTCCATTAAATTAATCGGGCATTTCATCGACGTGCCTATAAGGTTATTCTCAGAACTGATCGCTCTCGAGAAAACTAGACTATCTAGGGAAGTCATTAAGGAATTTTAACGCAATAGACTTGAGAATTCGATCAGGAATTGGCTACTCAACCATGCTCATCTTTAGAGGTTATTGCGGTATAGTTAAAAATCGATTAGAAGTCGAGAGATAGATCGGTTCGACTGAAATGTGTGGCTAATTGTGGGTGACACCACTAAATTAGAAAATTCTCGTCGGCCGGCACTAAACTGATTTTTTCTATCGTTTGATACCCCGTGTCTGTATTTAAATTCTCGATATTTTCACGACAACTAAGAGTCGCTAATGTGTTGAGTGGATTCATTATGGCTCAAAAAAATTGATCACGAGTCATTTGCACTAAAAACTTCTGAAACCTATCCAAAGTAGTCTAGGTCACACTAAAAACACGCCGAGTGAAATTAACCATGAATTTGAATCCAATTTCAGAAATTGAAAGTTTTGTGATGTCACGAGTCATTTTAGGAATGTCAACTTATTCTCAAAAGATTTTTTTTTAAAACCGAGACTTTTTGGGAAAAGTCGAGGTAGAGCCATTTTTGTCTAGAAAAAGTCAGGGATCATTTTTTATTTCAAAATTGGAAAGTAAGCGGGATTAAATTGGTATTTTCCTCACCAATTGGTCGGTGAGATGTCGATTAATTTTATAGAGGCCGGTTTGTGTTGAATTGAGTAAGAACAAGTGTCCAATTGGTGAGAAATTCAAGCAAATTCGTATCTCCCTTTGCCTATGGTTTTGGACCATTTCAAGGGTTGCAAGAAAAGCCTTGGTGGCTAATTTGAGGCCAAGGACCAGCTGGTGGATGAGGATGGTCAAAGGGACCGAGAGTTGGAAAAATAAGGCCATGGTAGGGCCATTGTTCCCTCTCTCGTTCAAGCTGCCGTCCACAGCTCCCTCAGCCCCCTCCTTGCCATTTTCGGAACCCAGCAACCAATAGAAGATCAATCGCGAAGCTCCTCGCCGTCGCACGCCACGCCGGAACGCCATCCACCGCCCGCACGCGTGTGCCCACGCGCCTAGCTCGCCTTCGCCCCCGGCTATTCGAGAGCTGTCTAGCTCGTCCCCACCATTATGAGCTGCCGCCGCCACCCTCCAACCTCCATGAGTCCCCGCTTGAACCCGATTTGGTCTCTTTAGCCTTTCCTAGTCCGTTGTTGCTTCACTCGAGCCTTCGGCTTGTCTTTTCCAGCCAAGATCATAACAGAAAAGTGTGGGTCTCGATGTTGCTGTGAGGCCCGTTTTGAAGTCATTCCAGACCCAGAAAGTTAGGCCCGCCTTGGAGAGAATTGAGCTCCATTGCGTCCCCGTTGTTTTGCATCGACTAGATCGCTGAACAAGTGAGTTTAACTCACTAATCCTCGCTTAGTAGGTTAATCACACTTAGGGGTTGATTATTTTATGCTAAGATAGATTATGTGGTTATATTAATTAATTTTCAATGCATGTTAGGTGGATAGATAGTGCAATTAGCAAGTAAATAGACTCTAGTATTTATTTAACAAATCTCAGAAATTTTCCGAGCCCGTTCCGGCATATAATTAGGCATTACGGGACTAAATATGCATTTATTGCATTTATTTAATATTTTATGTAATTATTTATTTATTTATTTATTTTCCAAAAATTAGACTAGGATAGTCGGTGACCGGAATTTTATGCTGGTTATTGTGGTGCCATCTGTTTATTTATTTGAGCTTTAATTTATGCTAATTTTGCCTGATTGTAATTTTAGGATTTTATTCATAAATTGGATAATTTTGGTAATTAATTGGAGAATTACCAAACATCGGTCTACAGGGCCAAAAATCTATTTTTGGACTGCCGAAAGTAGTGGGAGGTTCAAAAGTGAAAACCTTGTATTTTTGCTAAGACCGGCCGTGTACTCACACACGTGTATTTTTATCAAGTATGATAAATGGTAAATTGGTTGTACGACCAGAAAAATAATGTTATGCTAACTCGATGACTCTATATGTCAGCTCGATGACTCTATATATCATCTTAGAGAATGAACGGTATGCAATGATGGCTCGGTGACTCGTTATGTCATCTTAGATAATGAACAATATGCTATTTATTAGCTTTTGGGGCAAGTTACTATCTATATATCACATAGGGTAAGCAATCTTGGATTTTGATCAGACTCATAAATAGTATTGTTTTAACCAAATGATGGTCCGATGACATTGAATCAATTGAGTCGATTGATCGATGATTCGATCTAATTGAGTGATTTGATTATTGATATGATTCAATGAAATATTAAATGGTATCAACTTACAGGAAGGAGACTGAGGCCAAGATAAGTCCTCTGACCCGTGTTGTGCTTAGGCAGCCCTTAGGGCATATTTGCTTCCTAATCGGGTCTTAGTGGGGTAAAACTTGCTGAGACATAGTCTCACCCCATTGTGAGACAATATTTCAGGTCCCTAGATGGCAGCCCCACCAAACCCTCTTGAATATTTTGGGCAACCCAAGAAGTTTACCGAGACAGGTTACCACATTCCGATACACCACCATCCCGAGGGACTCGAGTATGTGCTAATAAAGTCCATAGTCTGGGTAGACGTGGGTGAACCCAAGAAGGTGCCCCATGAGTACTGAGTGTGGTATCGCTATTATTCTGATGGGTGAAGGGTGGGTCCGATACCGGAATTAGTGGTACCGCTGTATGCACTGGAGGTTACGTTCGGGAAGGGTATTGCTAATCCTAAGGGTGGATCGATGGTAGATGCGAAGGACCCTAAGCTTGAAAGTGATTCTGACTCTCCGGTGAACTCAACCGTGGGCTCCAGCTGGAGTGAGGAAGAAGGAGAGATCGTCGAAAAAGAGGAGGACCTAGAGGAGGATCCAAGGGAGTATTGAAAACCCCACCATTGTTTTGCAAACCCTATGTTGTGAAGGACCTAACTTTTGGTAATAGTATTGTAATATATACTATATGGTTTGCACTATATAAAATAAACTAATTATATCTAACACAGTTTAAGTATTCTTTCATGGCTATTCTGTATCTTTTAATTTGGATAATTAAGATAATTAAGTGACTGTTAATTACTGGAAATGTATCATTTTGCAGATGATATGATATGTAACAGCCACTGTTCTCATGAATTTTTTCTAAACCAATTATATCAAAGATGGTTTGAGTATTCTTTCATGGCCATTCTGTATCTCTTAATTTGGATAATTAAGTGACTGGTAATTACATTTTTGTCAGGTAAATGTCTTTGGGATACTCCAATTGGAATGTGTCTAAGGAAATAGCATAAAATCAGGGTTGGGGTCATGCCTAAAAAATAAGGGAGGACATTCAAGGAAGTATGTTGGATTTGTGGTTCTTATGAATGATATGATACTATGGAAAGTACAAAAATGTGCTGCAATTAGCTAACTTTGCATATGGAGAAGATTTGTTGTCGGTTCTTGCTTAAATAAAATCTTTTCAGTTTCTTCATGGGGCTTCTCTGTTGTTTTCATATTTTTTAAGTGTCTAACCATGCCTAAGTTCTTTAGTGTGTCTCGATTTTTTACTCTAATTCCGTTACAATTCATTAGGAGTTTGTTCATTCTAAACGGGCTTGTTGGCAATATTGGGCAAGGACCTATGCTCGATGGAGAAGGTTTACCACAGGGCAGCCTAGTCCAGCTCATTATGCCTTTGTGTCTCTTGAAGAGGCTGGTCGAGTAAATTTTATGATTACCCAAAATGTTGACAGGTAACTGGATGTGGAAATTTTGTGACATCTTCAGAAATTGGAGGATGAAGTTGGATATTAATAATTCTTCTGAACTTATTTCAGATTGATATTGTTGAAAGAAATTTTTCATCTTGGACACGTGCCATGAAGGGATGGTGTCTTGGCATATCTCTAAGGAAGTAAAGTAAAACAATGTCATGATACATGCAATGTTATTGACATCACGAGCTTAAGATGAAAATGTGAAACAATTCAAAATGCATTCAAAATCAAAGTCTTTAGGATAGTTGTGTTATCCCCGACAGGTCATGAACAAAAATATTTGCTGGAGATGATCTTATATCGGAGATCTTGCTTCTTTTTCTTTTAAAGAATGCAGTGTCAGCATGAAAGAAAATAAGGCCCTTCAGAAGAGAACTACACAATGCTAATATGCAGAGAGAGCCCCTTCGATCTTATGAACCCTCTAAAAAGCCTACTACTATGGATGGATAAAACAGAAGCATTGCCTGATGCTCATTCTTTTTCAACAGCATTCATATCATCACATTTCGTGACCTTGTCGATGACTATTTTGCAGGAGGCAGACAAGGAGTGCGCAAGCCGCAAGGCAGTGTCCTCTGTATGTTTTTTTATGAGTTGTTAGCATAATGATTCTTTGAAGTCAAGTCTCTCCTACATTAGCACATAATGCCCTGATGCCATTATTCTGTCTTACTATTCGTCTGTCCTGTCAAATGTTGAGGTTCAATACTGAGGTGTAGATGTTCATGTAAGTCGATAAGCTGGACAGGTTCCTTCCCAACAAATTAGTTTGAAGCTCATGGAGATGGTGAGATTAATGGCGTCTCAACAGGGTTTAATCTCATTTTCATGTATTTCCTGTTACATATCGGAAAAGTGGTTCTGCGATTGGGTGATTATATACACGGTAATTTTGATTTGTCTCTTGTCACGCTCGATGGATTTGAGTGATTTAATGCCAGCCATCCATCGAAGCTTTGTCCATACAGCCATTGGATCATGTACAGCAAAATTGCCTTGCTTCTGGCCATTGGAGCATAGCAAAGGTGCATATCGAATGATAGTTTCTAACGCACGAAACTCACAAACTATAAATTATATGTAGATTATTAGAATATAAGTTTTAAGATTTGATTGCAATTTTTGAAAGTTTCAAGACTCAATTGCACTTTGTAACAAGTTTTAGTAATCAATTACATTTTTTGAAAGTTCTAAAACTTAATTGCACTTTCATGACAAGTTTTAGAACTTCTAGTGCATTCATCCATATTTTAAATATATAAACTTGACTTATTTCATATCATTCAAATATGTTTCGACCAAAAAAATATATATGTGATGTTAAAACTTATTTCTTTTGACTCTCTTGTGAAAAATTTGCAGAAGTTATAGATTGCATATGTACTAGTGTAAAATGTTTTCTATTTTCCTCGATTTGTTGCATTACTACTTTGCCAGCCAAAAAGCTGCTTCTCTAGAATTTACGGATTGCAACGATCTTGATCTTTTTCCAAACTTGTTGCCATCTTCGCCTATATGTTGTGAGCTCAGTGTTATTTCCATCAGATCAGAGACAGAAGAGAATTCTCTCGTTTCTTCAAGAAATAAAAATTTGAGTAGTTTCAGCGGAAAATTTAGATTATGTGCAGTGAATTTTCACTGAAACTCTTGGATGTAAATGATTGAATCGGTTGTGGAAGTTTAGTTGGCAAAGGCTGTTCTCATATGTGAAGCGTGAACTAAGTGCTAAATTTTCGTAAAGTGAATGAAATGCGGTTATTTAGAATGCATTTGGTAACATTTCTATTTTTAGCCGTAATTTCTTTTCAAAAATAATTTTTTTTTTTATATTTATTCCTTGGAACAGTTTCTAAGTAAAAAAAATGTGTTTGATAACTACTCAAAACTATTCTTGGAATAGAAAAATAATAGGAATACATTTGGTATAACTCTCAAATTTTTTTTGACATAGAATTTCTTTTAATTTTTTTAATGATTTTCTGATTTTTTTTTTTCCTTTATTCTTCTTCCTCCTCTCGTTGAGGCTCGGCAACCAGCTAGAGACGAGAGCCGATGAGGTCACCGGTGAGGCTCGACCTCACCCAACCACGGCAAGGTCTACTTCGCTCGGCCATGGCAAGGTCGGGCCTCACCGGTGGTGGGGTGAGGTCGCCAAACCTGTCTTAGGTCGATTGTCGACCACGTCGAGGTTTGGCAATTAATTAGAAGAGGAAGAAGAAAAAAAGAAAAAGAAAGAAAGAAAATGATTTATTTTAGAAATTGTTATTGGGAACAATAAGGGTTTATTTGGTAACATTCCAAACGATTGCCTAATTTTATTCTTTTATTCTCTAGAATAAAAAAAAATAGAACAAAAAAAAATAGAAATACGTTTGATAAATTTTTATTTTCTAGATTTTTTTAATTCCGAGAATCAATTTGAAATAGAGTCAAGAAGTATAAAAAAGTTATTTATTGTTCTCGGGAATAATTCCTAAAATCTTCTTCTTAGGACCTATTTGATAACAATCCTAACAGTGCCAGATTCTATTCTTTTGTTCTCGGGATTAGTTTTGGAACAAAATTGGGTTTGGTAAAATTTTTGTTCCTGTGAACAATTTTTTATTTTTTTTTGTTTCCGAAAGTAGATTTGGAACAGAATCAAGAATAATAAAAAAAAAAAAAAGTTGAGTTTTGTTCCCGGAACAATTCTAGAATCAAGCCCATATTTTCTCTTCTTCTTCCCTTTTCTTCTTCTTCATCCACCGCTGCGGTTGCTGTCTGCTGCCCATTGCCGCCAGTCCGACAACTGGTCCAGCGAGCTCGCCAATCCAAGGCGAGGTTCAGCGAGCTCGCCGGAGGCAAGCCCAATCTCCGGGGCTAGGAGAGGCCCGCCTGGCCACCGATGAGGCTGGGCGAGCCTCGCCCAGCTGCCAACGAGGCTGGGTGAGTCTCGCCCAGCTGCCGACGACGCTTCGGTGAGGTCGCCGACTTGAAGAAGAAGAATAAGAGAGAGAAAGGAAAAAAAAAAAAAAAAAAAAGTAATAAAATTATTTTAAAATTAAAAGAAAATGATTTGGAGTGGAAATTTTGAGCACAATACTAAGTGCAATTCTATTCTAGAATAAGAAATTTTGGACATGGTTATCAAATGGCTTAAAATGCTTAGAAATTATTTTTGGGAACAGAATAAAAATAATCATTTTTTATCATAAATTGTTCCTAAGAACAAAATCGTTATCAAGCGCACCCTTATTCTTCTTCATTTTGGTTGGTCGTTGGCCTCGGCCATAGCGACGACCAGCCAAACTAAGGCTAACAAGCCTTGGCGGCAAGGGCTACATGAGGCTTGTCCTTGCTAGTCGATGTGAGGCTAAGCCTCACTTGGCCACCGGCAAAGCTTAGCCTCTAGGCTTGGCCTCTAGGCTTGGTGTTGCCCGGGGCTGCGTGAGGCTTGGGCTTACCATCCCTCACCTAGCCACCGACAAGGCTCGACCTTGCCCCTGCGAGGCCGAGGCTTGTGGTGACCAGGCGAGCCTCCGATGAACTCGTTGGGCCTAGCCAAGGCGATTGCTCGCCATAAAGGAGGAGGAACAAACAGAGAAAATGAATAAGAAAAATGAAAGTTTTAAAAAATTAAAATAAACAAAAAAATTAAGAATTCTACCAAATGCTTTTCTATTTCGAGAATAAAAATTTTGGGCAATTATTAAACACATTTAAAAACTCAGAAATTATTCTCGGAAATAGAATAAAAAAATCATTTTTGAACAAAAATTGTTCACGGGAACCGAATGGTTACCTAATGCACTCAAGCAATTTTTATATATTTCTTGTTTCTGTTCCGAATATATTTCTTAATCACATTTCTATTCCAGTGAATAGAAAAATTAGTTGATGTTACTAACTGAATTTATATTCTTTTTCTATTCCTAAGAATAAAAGAAGAAATTTTGAAAAAAGAAAAAAAAGAACATTAACAAACAAACCCTTAGATTTCACTTTGTTCTTTTTTTCCCTTTGAAATTCAAACAAGCTGAACGAATTAGAAATACACATCAACAATAACAGTTCTTTACATATTCAATACCCTTGGACTTTTTAGTGAATGCTAAAAGGCAAAAGTTTTAGCGTCAAAATCCGATTACATTTTTTCTCTAGGTCCGACTAAAAAAATAACATGCTCTATCTACTAACTATAGTTTCACTATTGAATTTTCAGAAAACTCATCATTATTTTGTGTAAAATGTGTTCAGTTTTTCTTGGTAAAAGGAAACAAGTAAAAAACATGGACAAAAGAACAATTCAAGTACCAAAACTTGGCACTTTCATAATTTTTGACACTTAAGTATTCCTCCATGCCAAGTTTTGACACTCCGGGTGTCCGGCACTCGTTTTTCATGGTATGCGCATTTAATTTGTATAGCTTTCTTGAATGTCTTAGGGAACAAAACCGTGAATGTAATTTATTCAGTTTTCAACCACTTTTCAAAAACTTGGCACTCAGTTCACGCTTCATATAAGAATTCGGTGCTTGCATGATTACTTATTTTATATGGGAAAGCTTCTGTGAGAAATCAACATGCATAGGTCAGGTTTTCCACTGAAACTATACAATGTTTTAGTTCTAGGAGAACCGCCAGAATTCTCTTCTCTCTCTGATCGGATGGAGCCAGCAGAAGATTCACAAGATGCAATCGATAGCGGCGACAAGTTTGGAGAACCGACAGAGGGATCGCATCAAGGGAAAGCAATGATGATACTGGTGATGATCGAAGGGCAAGGGTTGACTCCGAGCAAGAGGGAGAGAATGCCGTTCCTGATGATCAAACGACAAGGATTGAAGGCCATGAATCGGACAGAGGATTCGAAGGGTCAGTATCGCGGGAGAAATTAGCGAATTAGCCATGCACTGGAAAGCAAGGAGATCGTACCCGTTTCGAGTGCACCAAATGATGGTTTGGAGGGTCTCCCTTCCATGCAAAACATCAATGCTGGTCAAGTTGGAGATGGAGGATAGAAGTCAAGCAAGAGGAAGAGATGACAAAGGTACATATGCCAAATTTTGTGTGATGACAAGCCAAGAATATTATTTATCCTATTCCTAATTTTGTTGCCCATAATTCACCAATGTCTTGATGACTAACGGGAGCATCAACTATCCGACAAAAAGGAAAAGAAGACAGGAGCATCAACTAAACTTTAATTTTCGGTTATTAATGAGATAAATTATTTATTTTTGGCCACATAAACGGAATGGTAACGCGTTTTTCAAAGAAACTTCTATAAATTGAAAGGACGGATGCCGTCCTCAAAGAATTCCCCCTTTAAAAGGGTGTCATTGTCGACTTGCTTTTTGCGCTACTCGTTTTGCGTAGGGCGAGGGGCGTTTTCGGTCAAAAAGGGGCATTTGACTTTGGGTTGACCGAAAACGACGTGCGAGTGACCAAGTAGGATAGCACGCGCACCGCGTTCTACGCTCCCGCTATAATTTCGTGGAAACTGCAGGTTAGGGAAAAAAATTTGACACTATAATATTCCACAAATTGTCATTTATCACGAGCTATACATAGAAAATTCAAAAATATATTCTTATGGAATGTTGTTTTCTATCCAAAAATATGTTGGCGGAAATTGTTGATGGCTTAGGGGCATGAGTTGTGCCAGTAGGGAGGTTTACTTTGTTTAGGATGTGAAAGTTTAGATATTATATTATATAAATTAAAAATTCAGGGATTATATTGCTCACTTAATCAAGTTCAAGAACTATTTATATCATTTTATCATTTGTCTGATATCAGACATAAAGATCGTGTGATCAATCTAGCAACTTATGGTTTTGCAAAGTTATAAAATCAACTTCTACAATAATGTCTGCAACTCGTATTAGCTAAAAATTATATAGGCGAAAAAAGAATTTATTTATTGGCACCTTCACTCTTCCCCATTTCATAACCCAATTCAAAACTTGTTCACGACAGGAGTGGTCCATCAATGCAACGCTCGCCCGCATATCTATGTTGTTCAAGTGCCGCGAGAAGTCTTAGCCAATGACTTTACTTGAGCGCCCAATCTCCCTCACTAACTCGGCAAGTCATTCCACAGAGTTGCAGACCCTTCAAAGGTAACAATTTAAGGAAGAAAATCATTAAGAATTGGAGCTTAGACTGGGTCGAGTATATGTTAGGGCCAAAATAGGTATATCTCGCTAATTTTTGTATTGTTTGTTTGGGTCAATTTGAATCAAACCTTTTTCAACCCGACTCAACCTAGCCATTTGATGGGCCTAGTTTATTGCAAATTAAACCTCCACAAACCAATATAAATCTCATATTCATGCGTCTTAAAGAGAAATCTCCACACATACTGAGCACTTGGGGCCCAGTCCATTAGATCTTGGGAACAAAATGTGTAGCTTCAATGGAAATTCTCTACTCCCTCATAATCTAAGGAAACGAGCCAGAGATTCACAATGTATTATTGCAAATGACAATGAATCCAAAGAGATATGAGAAATGTCGCAATAGCCTTAAGGAGTTGTGAACATTGCACGTTAACAAGGTACTAGTCAATTCTCTAGAGAGAGAGAATTAGGCCTGGCCCAAGCCCAAGTTGGCCTCCGTCCGGTCACGAGCAATGGAGGTACACAAGGGACCGTGCTCGGCATGGCTGTTTCTTCTGGGCCAAGCCCAACGTGGCTCGATTACTGGTCCTAAATTTTTGGTGATGGAAAATTCTTTATCAAAGAGCCTAGTTTGTTTTTTTTTGTCGATCCTACTCTAATCCTATTCTAATTCTCACTCTCAAACTTTTTTTCTGCCTTCTTAGAGAGTGTGGGAGTCGAAATCTATATTTGAAACTAAATCGCCCTCACCCTAACCTCTCGAAAATGTGGGATTTGAACCCCCACCTCTTCCTTTCATGTTGGAAGAGTGGCCATTGTCAAAGAGCCTAGTCATCTTTTTGTTTTGGAACCAAAAAAAAAAAAGTTTCTTGTTCGATTTTTTTTTTCTTTTTTGTGTGAGCAGGGACTAATTTAATCTTGTGACAAAAGCTATGTGCGTTGAACTACGCATCTTCCTACGCATCTCCCTAGACAAAGTTGTCTTATTGATCCATTTATAGCTCCATTGAAGTCCCACTTCGAGCTAATTTGATTTTTTTAATCTCTTTCGGCGTCGCCATCTGCATAATTTCACATTATCAAATGCCATTTGTTATACCAATGCCTTTATTATTACTATCACCTCTCCTTAATCATATTGTCACACTGTCGTGATGTCGTAATGAAATCTCATGGTATCACTTCAGAATCTCTTGAACTATACAAGACAATTTACATATTATTTGTTCAGAAAATTCAAATATTGTTGTGACATATTAAAGGATGGGAAAATTACTAAAAAAAAGTCATAAACCTATCAATTTAGTCCCAAACATTTTATGCTAATTCAATACATTCGACAAATGTTAACTTATACGCTAGTCATCTTACATGATGTGAATGGTGTACATGTGAACGATTTTGAATGATGTTTTATTTTTTTTTTGAATTTTGTATATATTTTTCTCTCTTTTTTCCCCTCCCTTTTGGTTGGAGAAAGAAGGAAGAAAGGAAAACAAGGAAAAATAAAAATATAGAAAAAAATTAAAAAATTATTAAAAATTACTCACATCAACACTAGTTAGCCAAAATTGACTGGATAAATTAAATTAGCATAAATGTCAAATGTTCATGACATCATGGACCAAAAGAAAAAGGTGAAGGACATAATTGGTGCAATTTTAATAAATTTATGATTTTTTTTTTTTTGGTAATTTTCCCATTAGATGATAGGGGCTTGTTAAAGAGTGGATTCGAGTAGAGGAGTGAATTATTTATATTTTTTTGGTGGAAATTAGAAGAGTGAATTGATCGTTGCAAAACGTTTATTTAATCAGGACGCTTCGATTGCTTTGCTGACTCTTAGCTGAGACGCATCTGCGTATCTTTTTCCTACGAAATGATCATCAAAGAACTGAGCAATTGCCCCCATGACTTATATAGTAATTCACCGTTTCCTGTTCACTTCTTTTCTTCCGCGTATCTGCAAAGAACCATCGCTGCAAATGAGCAACCCCGTCTTGGGCGTTGTTTCACCCGCCAGCCGTCCCCCATATATAGCCGCTCTGGACTCTCGGAGCAATCCACTCCCATTCAGACATTTTCACAAAAACGCCGAGGGCCAGAAACTGAAAGACTCAAGCGCTCTCCATGGAGGCCGAGTCGTCTCCGTGCGTGACAAGCCCAACTCCCTCTGTTGCCCTTTCATCGCCCGACGTCCAGTTGTCGTCTCCTTTCTCACCCCGTTGCGTTTACTGATGCAGGTTCGAGAGCAGTGAGATGCTGGCGACCTTCTTGGCGTCGACGCCACTCTTGGAGGAGTCGTGGAGGCTGTGCAGCTTAGCAAACTCCGCCGCGCCAAGGAGCTTTGTGGCGGACCAACACGGTGAGGTCGGGTACCTGGCGTTCTCGGGCATCCAGGTGATTGACGGGCCCGAGGCGAGTTGTGGGACCCTGATGGCGCTGGACAAGTGCGGATGGGAGCATCTGTTCTCGCCATTGAGGTGTGACGGTGATGGCGAGGAGACAGTCAAGGTGGACGCGGGATTCCTCAGTCTCTTCCTGGAATTTTACCATCGACAGGATTTCCGAAACCAGGTATGCAATTTGGCCTGCTTGACTTTGGCTTAGAAGACGTTACATCTTCATAAGTCGAACGTCATCAACTTCCACGAAATTATGGTTTAGCTTTCAGTCACCCTCCTCATAAATTGATCGGCCTGCGGACTTTGCATATCTTGTGATTCATAATCTGGATTGTTTGTTCGTCAGTCAAAGTCCGTACCTACCGTACATGACATTTCAAGAGGACCACGGTTTTACTTTATTTTCAAAACAGAAAAGAACCAAGAAGTTAGCGGTTGGTAGATATAAACATTTGCATGGCAGATTCTTTTTCTTCACTTTTGACAGCGACTTCATTCTGTGCACTTGATAACGACAAGAAAAGAGTGTTGCGTTTGACAGCAAGGGATTGCAATATTCCTTTGAACCAAAGTTAATATAAATTTAATTTAATCTGATGCGATTTAATTTTCCAAGGCCTTATCTGGAAAAACTCACTGAAAATTTGTTTTCAAAATGTTTGTTTGCTAGTCTACGAATTCCACAAATCCTCCTAATTTAAATGGATTTGGTGGGACTACATCAAAAGCAAATTAAGATTCTAGTTCTTAATCCTTATGTGTGAAGGTGATGTGAGGCTGTAATTAATTAAGAACTCTTGAAAATCTATCGACCATCCCTCATTCCAAAAATCCTGCTACTAATTTTTTGTCTTTGAAGGGAAAAAGCAAATTCACCTGAGAGCAACAGAGATGCATCAACTATCAGTTTTTTTTTTTTTTTTTTTTTCAGACGAACCATATTGTTTTGTTGAACTTACCAATCACAAACAACAGGAACTCATCCACGCATGGCTGCACTAGTTAGGCATACCCCCTAATTTGACCACCAGGTCAGGGGTTCGACTCCCTGAGTCGTTCACAGCTCTCACAGTAGTTTCGTGATTGAAGCAGGGGGCCTCGGCGGTGAATTGTTGGGCCAGTCTCCCCTGAGGTATAGTCGGTGTTGTGCTCCTGTAAGATGAGCTAGGCCGGATCCTCGCATAAAAAAAAAAGCAGGAAAGTCTTACTAAATTGCGCATGACTGATCAAGATTGTTTTGAGAGATTAAGCTGGTACAATGTATGTATGCATGTATATATGTATATATGTATGTATGTATCACAGTTCTTGGACAATACTAAATTACTAGTCTAGGTTAGTTGTGTTCTTCATAATGTGTTGGAAATCTAGGCATAGTCTTTCTACATAGCCATTAATGTATCGTAGTTTGTAGCGGTAAACCATCGATATAGTAGTCTCCACAGTCTTTTCCTTTTTTGGGAAGTCAATTGACATTAGCCATACCAGCATATTCGAACAGATCAAAAATTGCCCTTGGGTCATGCACAATTCTTGCTTTCGATTTGAGAGTGAAAAATGCGAAATCCTTCGAGCATTGAGCTGCTTTTTGTGTGCAGATTCAGGAATTTCTAGGAAAAGTTAAGATGATTATCCTCACAGGCCATTCCTTTGGAGCAACAACCGCCTCTCTCACTACTCTTTGGCTTCTCTCCCATCTACAGCCCATGGCTTCTCCCATCTCAGTCCTCTGCCTCACCTTCGGCACTCCTTGCTTGGCAACAAGTCCCTTTCCCAAGCCATTCTCCAAGAAAGATGGGGCGGGAGCTTCTGTAACATTGTCTCCAAGCTCGATGTAGTACCGAAACTGTTCTTCACTCCACTTACCTCCTTGACTC
The DNA here is from genome assembly GCF_016545825.1 of Eucalyptus grandis. Lineage (NCBI taxonomy): Eukaryota > Viridiplantae > Streptophyta > Magnoliopsida > Myrtales > Myrtaceae > Eucalyptus > Eucalyptus grandis. The sequence goes on from NC_052620.1 coordinate 2,568,599, forward strand.
TTCAACTGCACTTGTTGCTTCAGTTTTGGCAAGTCGCTATGGCTTCACCCAGTCCAGAACAGTTAGTTGGAGAACTACAAAAACAAAATTTCGATGAATTCTTCAGCAACGTCAAAAAATGTGTTAAAGATGCTGCACAATCAGAAGAAGGGGCGGGGAACAATTTGTTTTGGCCATTGGGAAGCTACCTATTCTATTCAGAAGAGGGGGCAATCTGTCTGGATAACGCAACTTCTGTTGTTAAGATGATGCATTTGATGCTCGAGACAGTCTCTCCAACTTCCACTTTTGAGGATCATCTGAGGTATGGTTATTATACAAGACCACTTTCTTTGCAGTTCCTGAAAAGAATAAACATCAATGACCTCTCCGAGTCAAGTTACGAAGCTGCTGTCTTCTTGGCATTACAATCCTTAGGAATAGATCCACAGGTAATTAAATGCTTCTCATATCCGCATGACACACTATCTTCTTGGCTTTCTAATCCGACTCAAAAGTATAGTCTATCATTGCCCTTATTTTGTGGAAGGATTTTCTTGGAACAATTACTCTCTAGTATGTGGGGAAGAACTCTCCTTCGCTCTCTAAAACAAGTGCATGCAGAATGATGTAGACTTATACATCTTTTTGGCGATCGCTGAATGATAACTACTCAGTCTTCACTTTGTGGGTGGTGTTCTTATCACTGTGCAGGATGACAATATTTCAAAACCAGCTAAAGATTGCCTGCAGATGGCTCGGCACATGGGACGTGCGCCGAACCTGAACAATGCTTATCTAGCTATCAAACTATCTGAGATAACGCCCTGCAGGGCACAACTTGAGTGGTACAAGGCACACTGCGATGAGTCCGTGGATCAACGTGGGTATTATGACACATTCAGGGAATTTGCAGCATCCAGGAGGGAGTCCACAATCGACATGAACCTGTTCAGACTCGGCGCATTCTGGGATAGGGTCATAGGCATGGCAGCACGGAATGAACTCTCGCACGATTTCCACCGCAGGTCCAAGTGGATCCATGCGCCCCATTCCTACATGCTCCTCGCCGAGCCATTGGAAATCGCACGCTATTACCGTCATGGCATGCACACAAAGAAGGGACATTACATCAAGCACGGAAGGAATAGGAGGTTCCAGATTTTGGAAAGATGGTGGAATCAGAAGGTGGCTGTTGCAGCGCAAGAACCACAACAAAATAACAACAAAAGGAGTAGGAGCAGGTACGCAAGCTTTACTCAAGATTCTTTGTTTTGGGCGAGGGTGGAGGAAGCTAAAGACTGGCTCAAGGATGTGGAAGAGGAACAGGACCTGAATAAGTTGAAACCGCTTCTGGAGAACATGAACGGTTTCGAGACGTATGCAGAGGAGCTAATTAAGAACAAGGAGGTCTCCAAAGATGTTGTGCTTAAGAACTCAAGTTACACATTATGGGTTGAGAAATGGAAAGATTTGAAGTCGAAGCTCTCGCAGCGACCTTCTACTCCTGTTCTGAATGAAATGGATTGTGATGACAAAGAGATCAGATAGTGACACTAATAGTCTTTGAATTTTAACTCAATATAAAACATGATCCCTGAAGTTATGTATTCCCGAATTTTAATTTAATGCACAACCTAAACTTATAGTATATATTGAATGGACTCCATGAACTATTTGAAAATGTTTAAGATCGGGGAAAATATTGAGTATTTTCTTTAAAAAAACTTTTTTGTTTTATTTTGTTTTGTAGTGAAATGCAATAACCTATAATAATAAGGAAATGTCAAGTTGGGACATTACACTTGAATTTTATTCTATTGGGCCCTCCCAAATAGTGGAAATCTATTGGTCCGTGCCAAAAATGTATTTAATTATTTTCATGTTGGTAAAGTTTTGACGAGCATTGATAAGTCTATGTAACTTTTTTAATAACTTTCTAAATTACCTGCTTTCGCAGTTACCAAAATTTTGAATTCGCTAACTTTTATTGATGCGAAATTTCTGACTTATATCCACTTTTGTCAGATTAATTAAAAGGTGGGCTTGTGAGTATATATAAATATATAATATATGCTAAATTTTGAGTATATTCTTAGAATAGGGTTAAAATTAGAACTGAATTTTCTAGGCTGGGAAGCTATGGAACATGGCCTCCTGTTGTGAATGGCCTGTATCGAACCGGTCGCCGATTCGCTCTAAGCGTCCCTCTCTCTCTCTCTCTCTCTCTCTCTCTCTCTCTCTCTCTCTGAAAAACTCCGACTCTTTTTCGCAGACTAGCTCCATCAATTTCTCCAATGGCGATCACCTCCGTTCGCCTTCTCATTCCTCCTTCCTTCACGTAGCCCTCCCTCTCTCTCTCTCTCTCTCTCTGATTGAATCCATACTCGGTTCAACGTATCATCTGGGTTTTGTTGCAGTGCTCTGTTTTTGGTCTGTTGTCTTCGAATTCGTGGAAAAACCTCTGCTTTTAGATGTGGGTTTGCAATTTGGCGTCGTTTGTCGGCCCTGCGATTGATCATTCGCGTTTTTGCATGTACAGACTATTACCGGCTTGAGGCAAATGCTGGGAGGTAAAATTGTCGGTAAGTGTTTTCCGTGTTTCGGTCCAGTTTTGAGTCGTTCGTCGTGAATGGTTTATTTGCAGAAAGTTGGAGATTTTAAATGTGCTTGTTTCGCCATTTTCAAGATGATTTATTGGCATACAAAGTGCGGATGGACATCTTTTATTGTTTCAAAAGTAGGAGCAAATAGAGAAGCAAAGTTTCCATGGCATCTCGGAGAAGTTTGGACCCACATTGTAGTTGTATTATAGTGTGCATCTGATAATTAGCAGTACTTTATAAGAACCTGCATCGTGCATTGATTTAATAAACTGGTACATTTCTGATACTTAGTTTCCACTAAATTGAATTAATATTATGGAAAAATCACAAATTAATATAACGAAGGGTAAAATCCTAAATTGATACATCCGTCAACTGTCATATGTTTTTTTTTTTTTTTTTTTTTTTTTGGTAAAGACTGTCATATGTTTTTTAACTAAGCAATTTAATGAGAAAATTTAAGGGAAAGTAATGGAGGGTAAGTTTGTCAATGGTTATACTAATTTATGATTTTTTGTGATTAAATAATTAATTTTGAATAAATTACCACTTCAAAGATATTTCGTGGTGTTAACTCTCGTTTATTTTGGTTTTTAAACCTCAGGAAGTTTCGTGAATGTTCTCTGAGGAGTGGCTGCATATCTTTCCTAAAAAAAGGTCATCAAAGAACAGAGCAATTGGCCCATGATAACATAGTAATTGACCGTTGGCTGTCCTTCATCTTCTTCTCAGAAAGTCATTTACATTCAACTCCTTTTCTTTGCCATATCTGCAAAGAACCATGGCTCTGATGAGCAATCCTGTCTTAGGCATCAGTTCGCCGGCCCGCCATTCCTTCATATAGTCGTTGCCATGCGTGACAAACGCAAATCTCTCTGTTGCCCTTTTATCGCCAGATGTCGAAGTGCCTCCCTTCTCACCCAGTTGTGTTTAGTGATGCAGGTTCGAGAGCAGTGAGATGCTGGCGAGTTTCCTGCATCGACGCCCTTCTTGGATGAGTCGTGGAGGCTGTGCAGCTTCGCGAACTCCGCCGCTCCGAGGGGCTTCGTGTTGGACCGACGCAGAGAGGTTGGTTACCTGGCGTTCTTGGGCATCTGGGTTATTGACGGGTCCGAGCCAAGCTGCGGGACCCTGATGCTGCTGGGCGGGTGCGGATGCGAGGATCTGTTCTTGCTGTTAAGGTGTGATGGCAACAGCAAGGGTACAGTCAAGGTGGACACCGGATTCATCCGTCTCTTCCGGGGGTTTTACCAGCAAGAGGATTTCCAAAACCAGGTGCACAGTAGTTTTTGCCTTGTTTGACTTCGACTTAGAAGTTCGACTGTACACGACTTTAGTTCTTTTCTGGGTGATTTCGTCACATCTTCTATCGGTCGAGCATCATCGACTTTCACGAAATTATGGTTTAGCTTTCAGTCACCTTCTGATAAATTAATTGGCCTATGGACATTACCCATCTTGTGATTCATAATTTGGACTGTTTAATCCGGACCTACTACATGTGAATACAACATTTCAAGAGCATAAAAAGCCGCAGTTTTATTTTATTTTCAAAGCAGAAAAGAACCAAGATAAGGGCGGTTGGTAGGAAATGTATCAACATTTGCAAGGCAGACTTATAAGTGTACAGTACTTAATGAGGCAGCATCTCTGCATTTTCCTTCCTCAGCAGTGCTTGCTTGCAGGGTCTTCTTTTCTTCTCTTTTAACAGTGAGTTCATTCCATGCACTTGATAACAACAAGAAAAGAGTGTTGAGTTTGATAGCATGAGATTGCAACGTTCCTTTTATACCAATGTTAATATTAATTTAATTTAATCTAATGTGATTTAATTTTTCAATGCCCTATCTGGAAAAACTCACTGCAAAATACATGAATTCCACAAATCCTCCTACTAATTTGAATGGATTTGGTTGGGATTTAAAATTTACATAGAAAGCAAATTAAGATACTAGTTCTTAACCCTTATATTGAAGGTGATGTGAAAGTTTAATTAATTAAGAACTCTTGAAAATCTATTGATCATCCCTCATTCTGGAAATCCTGATTTCTTGTCCACTAGAAAGCAAAAAACCAAATTCATCTTAGAGCAACAGAGATGCATTAACTATCAAGGTTTTCTTCAAAAGAACCACATTTGTTTTGTTGAACTTACCAGTTACAAACAGCTGGACAGTCTTATTGAACTGTGCATGACTGTTGAAAACTGTTTTGAGAGATTAAGCTGGTGCAGTGGATATATACATCGGACAGTTCTTGGGCAATACTAAATTATTAATCTAGGTTATTTTTATTCTTCATTTATCATATTCTTGGGCCATGTGTTGAAAATCTAGATGAAATCTTTCTACAGAGCTATTATTTTATCATAGTTTGCAGCAGTAAACTGCCGATATAGTGGTCTCCATATTCCCTTTTTTTTTTTTTTTTTTTTTGGGGATGACATTATTCATACCAGCATATTTGAACTAATCAAATAATGCCCTTGGGTCATGCATGTATTAACTTCTCCTCAATTCTTGCTTTCGTTCTTAGAGACAAAAACACGAACTTGAACGGTTTCGAGAGATAATCTAAGGAGCTAGATCGAAGGAGGTCGAGTTACACATAATGGGCTGAGAAATGGAAAGCTTTCAAGTTGAAGTTCCCACAGCAACCATCTGCGCCTGCTCTGAATGGAATGGATTGTGATTAAAGAAAAATTGATGACATTCATCATTGTTTATGCGGAGATCGTCATCTCCGATGTAATTGTGTTCAATGCAGACAACTACAGAATAGGAAATGTCAAATGGGGAAGCTCCATTTATTTATTGCAGCAACACTACAGTTGAATTTGATTATTGGTTTGTGCCAAAAATAATTTGATGCACGTAGTTCAAAGTATGCTCGATCCTAAGATTTTACGGCATGTTCAGCAACACTCTCTCTCTCTCTCTCTCTCTCTCTCTGTAAATTGAGACTACGTAGTTCAAAGGATCATCTGGGCTTTTAGTGAGTATTCTGTTTTCGGTGTATTATCTTTGCATTTGTGGAAAAGTCTCTGCTTTCAGCTGTGGATTTGCATTTTGGCATCGTTTGTCCGTCCTTTGATTGATCATTCGTATCTTGCATGTACAGACTTTTTCAAGGTTGAGTCATTGGCCGTGAAACTGATGGCATCTGATTAACGCTGTTGTGCTCATGAGTGGTTTCGGGTTTTTTAGAGGCTCTGTGTGATGATAATAAGGTTTCGAAACTTTGTATGAAAGCTGGGAGAGTCATTTTCACGAGGTCTGTTCGTATAAATGCCCACATATCGGTTCCTGGGGTTTCTTCGGGAATCCGGAAATAGCACACATTCTTCTCCCTCACCGCCTCGCCGCTCTCCTCTCTCTTCTTTTTTTCCTCTATTTTTTCTTCTTCCCTTTAGCTCCAATAGGGACGACGACAGACATTCATCCCCTTCCACCACCACCACCTTACCTCGCCTCAGTCCACCACATCACCACCGTTTCAGCCCTCCGTCGTCGAGCTTGTCCTCAGCCGGCGAACTTGGGCCTCAGATTTTGGATCAAAGGTCTAGTGAGCCCCAGATTTGTGATCTAAAGCTCAACTCGACCTCAAATCAACCAAGGTCAGCTTAGACAACGAATGAGGCGGCGGCGGCGGCGGCGTGGTTGGTCGATACGGCGTAGGGCCTCGACTTCCTAGCTGACGCGGGTGCGGACGCGAAGGGCGCGGGAGGAAGTGGACAGGAGGCGGCCACGCTGGAGGTCGGAGAAGGAGCGGGTGAAGATGAAGGCAGAAATGGAGGCGACGTGCCAGAGGCGGCGGCGGCGGCGGAGGGTCTGAGGTCGGGCTCGAGGTTGAGGCCAGAGAAGGGAAAATGGGGCAGGCGGAGGAGAGAGAGAGAAAGAGGAAGACAGCCCGTGCAGGAAGGCGAGGGACGGTGAGAGAGGGGGAGACCTTGACTGAGGAGACTGAGTGGGGGGGCCCGCGCACTACTGTTGCAACGTGAATGGAATCAGGAGAGATTGAGAATCAGCCGTCAAAGAACAAAGTAATAGCGTCGTGCTTATATAGTATTTTCTCTAGTCATCTCGACTCCAGAGCAATCCACTTCCATTCAGACATTTTCACAAAGCAGGGACCGAAAGACTCGAGCGCTCTCCATGAAGGCCGAGTCGTCGCCGTGCGTAACGCGCACCAACTCTTTTTGTCGCCCTTTCGTCGCTGGATGTCGAATTGTCGTCTCCTTCCTCACCCGCTTGCGTTTACTGATGCAGGTTCGAGAGCAGTGAGATGCTCGGGACTTTCGTGGCGTCGACACCCTCCTGGAGGAATCGTGGAGGCGGTGCAATTTCGCGGACTCTGCCGCTCCGATGAGCTTCGTGGCGGACGAATGTGGCGAGGTTGGGTACGTGGCGTTCTCGGGCGTCCAGGCGATCGACTGGTCCGAACCGAGCTGCGGGACCCTGATGGCGCTGGGCGAGTGCGAAGGGGAGCCTCTGTTCTCACCGTTGAGGTGCGATGGCGACGGCGACGGCGACGGCGAGGGGACGGTCAAGGTGGACACCGGATTCCTCCGTCTCTTCCTGGAATATTACCGGCGACAGGATTTCCAAAACCAGGTACGCAGTCCATTTGCCTTGTTTGATTTTGACTTGGAAATTATTATTTTTGGGTCGGAGAATTAGAAGTCTGAATACACGTGACTTTTGCTCTTTTCTGGGTAATTGCGTTACAACTTCGTTAGTCGAACATCAGCAACTTCCGCGAAATTATGGTTTAGCTTTCAGTCACCCTCTTGATAAATTAATCGGCCTATGGACTTTACCCCTAATTTGGACTGATTAGTCCATACCTACCATATGTGAGTAAGACATTTCCAAAGCTTAAAACGCCGCCGTTTGCTTTAGTTCTTTTCTGGGTAATTGCATTACAACTTCATTAGTCGAACATCATCAACTTCCACGAAATTATGGTTTGGCTTTCAATCACACTCCTGATAAATTACTTTACCCGTAATTTGGATTGTTTAGTCCATTTACTTCATTTAAAAGCAGGTTCTAAAAGTTAAAGTAGCTGTTAGATGAAGGCTCATGCTTAGTTGGGTCTTTTTGCCTAGTATTAAGTGTAAACATATTTAATTGGAAAGATAAATAGGGTCTAGTGAACTTAGGACTATTAGCTCCGACACCATGTGAGATTTTGATAGAATCACTTGTCAATTGGTTTAAAAACTTAAGTTGTTAGATGAAAATGTGGTTTGTTATTTAAATATTCTAACAACAATAAAAAAGCAAGATAAAAAAGGCGATTGGTAGGAAAATGTATAAACATTTGCTTGGCAGACTTAAAGGTGTACACTACTTCATAAGGCATGCATCTGCATTTTGTCGCCTTAGCATAGCTTGTAGCTTGCTTGCAAAGTCTTCTTTTCTTCTCTTTGAACAGCGAGTTCATTCTAGGGGTGAGCATTGGTCTAGGGTCAACCTTGGACTGACCCTGGACCGGCCCAACCCTATCGGTCGTAGTCCGATTCCTAGGGAGACTGGGTCGGTCCTTCGTCCTAGAATCCCTGGACTAGTACTGTACGGGTCGGTCCTCCGTCCCGAAAGTTAGAGTCCGTCAAACTCGAACAAACCCTAAATATATATATATATATATATATATATATATATATATATATATAATATTATTTATAATTTTTATATAAAGAAAATCTTAAAATAAACGGCGTCAACAACATTAAACGGCTCTTTAGTGCGGAGTTCAAATAATTTTATATTATTCTTTAATAACTTAGATTTTTAATGTTCTTTATGACGTCAATCGTCATAATTTACAAATGAGAGAAATGTTTTTGTAAGGAGTCCTTATGGCATCTTAAAAAGTATAAACAACTCCTTATGGCATATTCCTCTAGTATTCGTTCTCTTTTGTCTTATTTATCCACTTAGTTTTCAATTTGTCAAAATCGAAAGAAACAACTTCTCTGCTTGCCACTTAACACTCGCCTCGCTCGCTTTGGGTCACTTGTGCCACTCGATACTCACTTGGCTTGTTGCTCCCGCTCGACATTCGATGCTAATTCTGTTTGACGATCACCCCAATTGACCCTCACCGCTTATTTTCTCGGTGACTTTACTCATCATCAAACCCATTGAGTCGGTACAGTCCTTGCTCTTTTAAGCAATACAAAAAATGAAATAAAAAATTATCAGTTAGTCATAGGTTGACCTTGAAACCAGATCAAACCCATTGGATTAGTTCGGTCATCAATCACTTTTTTAAGGAGTATAAAAATAATATAAAAAATTATCGGTTGGTCTCGGGTTAACCCTGAAATCGGACCAACTCCATTGGGTCGGTCTGGTCCTCAGTCCTAAAAATTGAGGATCAGTACTGTGCGGGTTAGTCCTAGGGTTAAGGGGTGGACCAGCCTAACCCGGACCATACTCACCCCTAGTTCATTTGTGCAATTTATAACAACAAGAAAAGAGCGTCAAGTTTGATAGCCCGAGATTGCAGTATTCCTTTCTAGCGAAGTTATAATGCGATTTAATTTTTCGAGGCCTTAGCCAGAAAAGCTCACTACGAATTTCTTTTTGACCCGGGAAAGGAAGAAAAATAATGCATGATGAGATAAATATCCTCTTATGCATCTGCAATAGATATAAAATAAGGGTGTAAATGAGAAGAAACGTTTGTTAGCACACGAATTCCACAAATCCTCCTAATTTGAATGAATTTGGTGGGATTTAAATTTACATAGAAAGCATATTAAGATTCTAGTTCTTAATCCTTATGTGTGAAGGTGATTTGACGATGTAATCAATTAAGAACTCCTGAAAATCTATTGACCATCCCTCATTCTACAAATCTTCAAACTAATTTCTCATTTGGAAAGCAGAAAAACAAATTTATCTAAGAGCAATAGAGATGCATCAACTAACAAGGTTTTTCTTCTATTGTTTTGTTGAATTTACCAGTCACAAGCAACAAGACAGTCTTACTGAATTGTGCATAACTGCTGGAGACTATTTTGAGAGATTAGGTTGGTACAATAGATATATACATCAGACAGTTCTTGGACAATACTAAATTACTAATCTAGGTTATTTGTGTTCTTCACATATCACATTCCTTGGCCATGTGTTGGAAATCTAGATGTAGTCTTTCTATTGTATGTAGCGGTAAATTGTTGATATTGTCTCTACAGTCATTTCTTTTCTTGGGGAAGTCATTGACGTTAGTCATACCAGCATATTTGAAGTAATAAAAAAATTGCCCTTGGGTCATGCATGTATTAAGTTTTCCTCCACTCTAGCTCTCGTTGTGAGAGTAAATTATCCAAAATCCTTCAAGCATTGAGCTGCTTTTTGTGTGCAGATTCAGGGATTATTAGGAAAGGTTAAGATGATTATCCTCACAGGCCATTCCCTTGGAGCAACAACCGCCTCTCTTACTGCTCTTTGGCTCCTCTCCAATCTACAGGCCATCGCTTCTCCCATCTCAGTCCTCTGCCTCACCTTCGGCACTCCCTTGCTTGGCAACGAGTCCCTTTCCCAAGCCATTCTCGGGGAAAGATGGGGTGGGAGCTTCTGTAACGTTGTCTCGAAGCTCGATGTAGTGCCCAAACTGTTCTTCACTGCACTAACCTCCTTGACTCCTCAACTGTACTTGCTGCTTCAGTTTTGGCAAGGCGCTATGGCTTCACCCAGTCCAGAACAGTTAGTTGGAGAACTGCAAAAACAAAATTTTGATGAATTCTTTAGCAAATTCAAAAAATGTGTTCAAGATGCTGCACAATCAGAAGAAGGGGCGAGGAACAATTTGTTTTGGCCACTGGGAAGCTACCTATTCTGTTCGGAAGAGGGAGCGATCTGTCTGGATGATGCAACATCTATTGTTAAGATGATGCATTTGATGCTCGAGACAGTCTCTCCAGTTTCCAGTTTTGAGGATCATCTGAAGTATAGTTATTTTACAAGACTACTTTCTTTGCAGTTCCTGAAAAGAATAGACATCGATGACCTCTCCGAGTCAAGCTATGAAGCTGCTGTCTTCTTGGCATTACAATCCTCAGGAATAGATCCACAGGTAATTAAATGCCTCTCAAATCTGCACGAGACACTATCTTCTTGGCTTCTAATCCAACTCAAAAGTATAGTCTATCAGTGCCCTTATTTTGTGGAAGGATTTTCTCGGAACAATCACTCTAATATGTGAGGCAGAACTCTCCTTCGCTCCCTAATAGTAGTGCATGCAGAATGATGCAGGCTTATACTAGGACATCTTTTTGGTGATCGCTGAATAGTAAAAACTCAGTCTTCACTTTGTGGGTTGTGTTCTTACCACCATGCAGGATGACAATATTTCAAAGCCAGCTAAAGATTGCCTGCAGATGGCTCGGCACATGGGACGTGCACCGAACCTGAACAATGCTTATCTAGCTATCAAACTATCTGAGATAACACCCTGCAGGGCACAACTTGAGTGGTACAAGGCACGCTGCGATGAGTCCGTGGATCAACGAGGGTATTATGACACATTCGAGAAATTTGCAGCATCCAGGAGGGAGTCCACAATCAACATGAACCTGTTCAGACTCGGCACATTCTGGGATAGGGCCATAGGCATGGCAGCACGGAATGAACTCTCGCACGATTTCCACTGCATGCCCAAGTGGGTCAATGCGTCCCATTCCTACATGCTCCTCGCCGAGCCATTGGAAATCGCACGCTATTACCGTCATGGCATGCACACAAAGAAGGGACATTACATCAAACATGGAAGGAATAGGAGGTTCCAGATTTTGGAAAGATGGTGGAATCGGAAGGTGGCTGTTGTGGCGCAAGAACCTCAACAAAATAACAAAAAAAGGAGTAGGAGCAGGTATGCAAGCTTTACTCATGATTCTTTGTTTTGGGCGAGGGTGGAGGAAGCTAAAGACTGGCTCAAGTACGCGGAAGAGGAAGAGGACCTGAATAAGTTGGGATCGCTTTTGGAGAACACGAATCATTTTGAGATGTACGCAGAGGAGCTGATTAAGAACAAGGAGGTGTCCATAGATGTTCTGGCTAAGAACTCAAGTTACACATTATGGGCTGAAAAATGGAAAGATTTGAAGGCGAAGCTCTTGCGGCCACCTTCTACTCTTGTTTTGAATGGAATGGATTGTGATTATAAAGAGATGAAGAGATAGTAACATAAATAATTCCCGAATTTTAACTTAATGCATGACCGAAACTTTCAGTATATATTGAATGGAGTCCATGAACTATTTGAAAATATTTAAAATTAGGAAAATATTGAATATTTTCATAAAAAAAATTGTTTTATTTTATTTTTATTTTTGGTAAATATTTTTGTTTTATCTGTTTTGTAATGAAATGCAATAAACTGCAGAAATAAGGAAATGTCAAATTGCGACATTACAGTTGAATTTTATTCTACTAGGCCCTCCCAAATAGTGGAATTCTATTGGTCCGTGTCAAAAATGTATTTAATTATTTTCATGTTGGTAAATTTTTACGAGCATTGATAATTCTATGTAACTTTATTAATAACCTTCTAAATTACCTACTTTTGCTCATAGTTTTGCAAATAACTAATCTTTATTGCATAAGTTACTAAGATTTTGAATTCGCTAACTCTTATTCATGCGAAATTCCCGACTTATATCGATTTTTATAAAATTAATTAAAAGGTGGGCTTCTGAATATATATATCTAAATTTTGAGTATATTCTTATAATAGCGTTAGAATTAAAACTGAATTTTCTAGGATGGGAAGCTATGGAACATGGCCTCCTGTTGTGAATGGCCTGTATCGAACCAGTCGCCGATTCGCTCTAAGCGTCCCTCTCTCTCTCTCTCTCTGGAAAACTCCGACTCTTTCTTCGCAGACTACCTCCGTCAATCTCTCCAATGGCGATCACCTCCGTTCGCCTTCTCATTCCTCCTTCCTTCACGTAACCCTTTCTCTCTCTTTCTTCTCTGTGATTGAATCCATACTCGGTTCAACGTATCATCTGGGTTACGTAAAGTGGATGAAAAACAATTATTTAGATTTCACAGTTTTGTTCCCTTAGACTATGATGAAAGCCAAACAAAAAAATTACATATCAACAGTAGCAGTTCCTAACACACCTCAATGCCCTCAGATTTTTTTTTTTTTTTTTTTTTTTGTGAATGCTGAAAAATTAAAAATTTAGCTTCATAATCTAGTTACAATTTTTTTCTATATCCAAACGCAAAAGTTAACCTGCTCTACCTACCCGCCACGGTGACACAATTGAATTTGGGGAAAACTCCTCATTAATTTGGGTAAAATGTATTCCGGTTTTTCTTGATAAAAGGAAACAAATAAAGAACTGTCTCATGTTATGTGCATTTAATTTGTTTAGCTTTCTTGAATGTCTAAGGGAACAAAACCGTGAATGTAAATCTGTTTTTCAACCGTTTTTAAAAAACTTGGCACTCATATCAAGCTTCATATAAGAGATCCATACTTGCATGAAACCTCCACAAGCCGTTCTATATTTCATATGGAAAAGCTTTAGTGAGAAATCAACACACAGGTCTCAAGTTTTCCACTGAAGCTACACGAGTTTTCAGTCCTAAGAGAAGCACCAGAATTCTCTTCTCCCCCTGGTCAAATGGAGCCAGCAAAAGATTCACAAGATACAATCAATAGCGGGGAAGAGTTTGGAGAAAAATTAGGATTGTCATAATAGCAGCCGATTTGAAATACACGGTTGTTCTTTTACTCGAAGGAAACAGCCTCTAATCACCCAAAAGTCCATCTCTTAAAAATTCTCGCGATAATGCCCTCACTCTAACAACCCCTAATTAAGGGACCTGAAAAGATTGGGAAAGAGAGGGCTGGGCAGTGATATATCTCTTCTAAACAAATTGAGCAACCACTATGCATGTATACAAAGTAATACCAGTTCATAATCCAAGGTCAAGATATAAATATATATCAAATCACAATAAGTTGTTTCATTTCAACAAAACTTTGTACAAGTTAGAAATATACATTTAAATCCAATATCACAATTCAAATATCAATGGTTAAGTCCATTGATTAATCTCTGTCAAATCACACATCAATGGTCCATCCATTAATCAATCTATTGCTCAATATCCTATCATGGTTATGATACAATGCATGGTGACATGGCAATTAAGTTTCCCCCTTGACAATGTGTCCACCTACAAAGCTAGTAGCTCGGTCTAGAAGAATATCATAAATTAGTATGCACAACCAAAAGCCCTTTAATGGGCTGACAACTATATTGAACGCCAAACTCACATCCTCCAATATCCACAAAGTCAATACATAATATTAATCGCAAGTCAATTTTATAAACCAAATCATATAACTTTTCCCAACTTAGTTCATCAAATAAAACAAACTTCGCAAGACATTTCCCACATCATTTCGGAATCTATTTCATAAACCCGCGATATTTCGAAACACCTTTCATAAAATGTTTCTTAAATTATTATAGAATTCATTTCATAAACCAAATTCACAAATCATATATAACGTTTCGCAATACCTTTCCTAAAATATTTCTCAAACCATTTACAATTGCCAAAACGTAGTAAGTGCTCGATCCAAATTTTATACAATAAACGCACTTATAATAACTCATAAAATATTAAATCTTCATCGCTTTCAAGATGTGAGTTTATAAATTTATAGAAAAGATAGCACCATTGACCTGCCCAAAACCAAAGAATGCGAAGCTAAATGAGTCAACAATCTCGTAATCCTAACAATGAAATGATAATCGACTTTAAAACCAAGGAAGATACTACCTCAACTATAACTAAATGCTAACAAAATGGCTCTTATGCACTAACAAATCACTCACCTGAAACGATTACTCAAATCTAAACGCAACACAAAACTTGCATGCAAAACTCTAAAATTTCGCTTTGACTAAAACATTGCTTCAAAACAACTCCAATCAAGACTCACGGCTCCACAACACCATAAATCACAATTATCATGAAATTTGAAAGCTCAACATCTCAGAAATTGGACCCACCCCGCGGTGGACGCGTTGGTTCGCGCCTTGCCCCCTCATCCGGGAGGGGAGGGGTTTGAAACTTCGCGCTCCTATTGCGCGACTAAAGCGGAGTGCCATGGGAGGTGGGCTCCCACGCTAGTGCTTCCCCTGGTTTACGCTGCCAGCTGCCGGCTGTACGATGGTTCCAGGGTCATCAAAACAAAAATCTCAGAAATTGGACTTTGCGGCTCAAATCTTACATATTTTCAAACTTAAGCCCTAAATTCGAAAACTACTCCGATCGGACGAATGAAGGGTTTGAGCACTCACTATGTTGCAAATCGAGTAATTTCGCATTGGCGAGGCTCCTATGATAAGGACGCGGAAAATGCTCTCTCTTCTTCTTCGTCTTTTTTTCCTTTTTCTTTCTTCTTTTCCTTCTTGCACTTTCTTTTGGTCGAGGGGCTCTTGATCCTTTAAAAGTTGAACATCCACTGTTCTACTTGTTGACCGAGTCAATAATTTCCTTTTCCTTTTTTGTGGCATCAAGTCAAATATTATGTACTTTGTCTAATTCCAGACATAAAGAACGCGTGATCAATCTGACAACTCATGGTTTTGCAAAGTCAAAAATCAACTTTCACAATAGCGTCCACAACTAGCTATAATTACATTGGCCGAGAGGTCAATCCATGGTTTGGGCCCCCTTATTTGGAATAGCTCACTAGCTCCCTGGCATCAATTCCTTTTGTGGCTGATTTCCAGGAATAGACTGCCCACTCAAGTTATGCTTCTTACTTATGGCAGAATCCCCGATGCTAATTGTGCTTTTTGCTCTTGTCAACCTGATTCTGTTGATCATCTCTTCTTTGGGTGTCGTGTTACTAGGGCTCTTGCTCTTTTTTGGGCCGCTAGATGCAATCTTCTGTGGTGAAACAACTCGTGGAGGGATAATCTTCAGTGGGCCACTAAGTATTTATCCAGTGATTGTTTTCACATCATCATCTCTCGATTCGCTTTTGCAGCTTTATGTGATATTATTTGGAAGGAAATGAATAATATCATTTTCCATAATCAGACGTTCCTCGTGCCGGCTATGAAGAAACGGCTTGACAAGGTTGTTAGGGACAAGGTTGTTAGGAATAAGGCATTGACCTTCCGTCAGGTGTTGGATTCTCCCATCAATAGAAGATTACAATAAAGTTGGAGCCTCAACCCATCTATCTTTTTGGACTGAGTTGTCTTCTTCAATCTATATTGTCTTTGTTTTGCGAAGGGGGTTTCCCTTCCTTTTGTTCTTGATTGGGTTACCATGACACCTTTGCACCCCTGTTGACAGTTCTTTAGTCATATTGGGTGCAAGGCCTTCTGTTGGTGTCATGTCTCCTTTCTTTTGTATATTCCCGTTTCGGGTGAAAGTTTATATACACATTACCTTTACCAAAAAAAAAAAAAAATCTTCCTCCCATTCCATAACTTCACTTAAACCCGTTCCTACATGCGTTCTTGTCCTGTCAGGCGCAACACTCAACCACATCTCCATGTTACTCAAGTGCCACGCGAAGTCCTAGCCAATGAATTGACTCAAGCACCCAAACTCCTTCGCCGACTCGGCGAGCCTATCCACGGAATTGCTCACTCTTCAAAACAACAAATTAAGGAGGAAAATCATTAGGAATTGAAGCCCGGACTAGGTCAAGTACATGTTAGGTCCAAATTAAGTATATCTCACCAATTTTATTATTGTGTAACTGGGTCAATTTGAATTGGACCATCTTCAACTAGACCCAACCCATCCATTTGACGGCTTTAGTCTATTGCAAATTAAACCTTCACAAACCAATCTAAATCTCATATGTATGTGTCTCAGAGGGAACGAGAGCCTAGGGCTCGGTCCATTAGATCTTGGGAATGAAAGATGTAGCTTCAAATGAAAATTCTCTACTCTCTCATAATCTAAGGAAACAAGCCGCAGATTCACAATATATGATTCCTAATGATAACGAATCCGGAGGAAGATGATATATGTTGCCGTCGCCTCAAGTAGTCCTGAACGTTACGTGTCAAGAAATGTCTAGTTAAATCTCTAAAAAATGAGAAAGAGAGAGTTAGGCCCTGCCCAAGCCAAGGTAGGCCTCCGTCCCGATCACGGGCATGGGAGACAAGGGACCGTGCCCAGCATGGCCGATTGTTTCTTTTGGGCCTGGCCCAGCATGGCCCGATTGCTGGCCCTAAGTTTTGGTGATGGAAGATTTTTTTATCCTCACCCTCATTTTTACGGAGGAGAGCTTAGTTATCTTTTCTGTTCGGTTTCTTTTTTTCTTTTTCGTTTAATTGACACAGACGTTTAGTAATTAGGGGGGAGATTTTTTTGATACAAAACATAAGCAGGGACTAATTTAATCTTGGGACAAAACCTATATACAGTGTACTACTCATATTTAAAGTTCCACTGTCATGTTGTCGTGATACCGTAATGAGATCGCATGGCATTACTTGCTTCAAAATCTCCTAAATGATGCAAGAAAAATTACAGACAAATTGTTCAAAAAATTCAAGGATCAATGTGATATATATTAGAGGACGGGAAAAATAACAAAAAAGTGTTAAATCCATTACAATTGTATTGGTAAACCTTTTTATTTTTTTGCCAATTGGATTCTAAACTTTTTGTATTCATGTCATTTTAGTCCATCCTACTACTTTTGGCCGGTTAGCATTGACGTGAACACTAGCCGTCATACATGGTGCGATCAACACTAACATGAATAGTTTTTAATAATATTTTATTTTTTCAAATTTTTAGTTTTTTCTTTCTCTTATTCCCTCCTTTTGGCTGGAGGAAGACAGAAAGGAAAGAAAGAAAAAAGAAAGAGAAAGCAAAAACTTGAAAAAATTAAAAAAAAATCATTAAAAATTATCAACGTCGGCGCCGACCAATCAAAATTGATCAATGGACTGAATTAGTACAAGTGCAAAGGATTTATGACTCATTGCAAAAGAAAATTACGATTAAATTGATATAATTATAATAGAATTTAAAAAAAATTGGGGTAATTTTCCAATTAAAAGGCAGGATCTCGTTGTAGAGTAAATTGAAAGAATTTATTAATTTACAGACAAAACATTTATCGGAATTTTTCTGGGGTCGAAATTAGAAGAGTGAATTGATGGTTGCCAAAGCGTTTGTTTAATTTGAACCTCAGGGAAGTTTCAGAAAAGTGAGATACTGTCAACAAGACCATCAAAGAACAGTGAGATACCGTCAACCCCTTTTCCGCGCCGTATCTCCACGGAACCATCGCGACACCGAGCAACACCCTCCTTCCGCGTCGGTTCGCCGGCCCGCCATCCCCTTCCTATATAAACATGCACTCGACTCTCACTCCCGAAGCAATCCACTTCCCATTCAGACATTTTCACAAACACGTCCAAGGCCAGACCGACCTTCCCTCTCGAAGCAGGGACTGAAAGCCTCGAGCGCTCTCCACGGAGGCCGAGTCGTCGCCGTGCGTGACGCACCCAACTCTCCACTGCCCTTTTGCCGCCTAATGCCGAAGTGCCGGCTCCATTCTCACCCAGTTGCGTCTATTGATGCAGGTTCGAGAGCAGCGAGATGCTGGCGACTTTCTTGGCGTCGACGCCCTTCTCGTAGGCGTCGTGGAGGCTGTGCAGCTCCGTGAACTCCGCCGATCCGAGGATCTTCGTGGCGGACCGACGCGGCGAGGTCGGGTACCTGGCGTTCTCGGGCGTCCAGGCGATCGACGGGTCGAAGCCGAGCTGCGGGACCATGCTGGGCAAGTTTGGATGCGAGGATCAACTTAAGTATTACAACACATTCAAGATATTTGAAGCATCTAGGAGGGAGTCCATGGTCGACTTGAACCTGTTCTTACTCGCTGCATTCTGGGATGATGTAATGTGCATGGTGGAACAAAATAAACTCTCACACGATTTCCACCGCATGTCCAATTGGATTGATGCGTCGCATTTCTACGGGCTCCTTGCTGAGCGATTGGAAATCACTCACTATTACCATCGTGGTATGCACCAGAAGGATGGAATGGAAGGAATAGGAAATTCCAGATTTTGGACATACGGTGGAATCGAACAATTGCTGTTGTGACGCAAGTACCACAACAAATTAACAACAAAAGAAGTAGGAGTAAGTATGCAAGCTTGACTCAAGATTCTTTGTTTTGGGCGAAGGTGGAGGAAGTGAAGGACTGGCTCAAGATTGCGGAAGAGAATGGGACCTGAATAAGTTGGAATTGCTTTTGGCGAGCAACAACAGTTTCGAGAAGTACGCAGGGAAGCTAATTGAGGGGAAGGAGGTGTCTAGATGTTCTGGTTGAGAACTCAAGTTAATGATTATGGGCTAAGGATTGGAAAGCTTTGATGTCGAAGCTCCTTCAGCCACTTCTGATCCTGCTCTGAATTGAATGGATTGTGATTAAAGAAAAATTAATGACATTCATCATTAATTATGTGGAGATCATCATCTCTTGGATTGTGATTAAAGAAAAATTAATGACATTCATCATTATTTATGTGGAGATCATCATCTCTGGTGTAATCATGTTCAATGTAGACGAATAAGGAAATGTCCAATGGGGAAGCTTCATTTATTTATTGCAGCAACACTATAGTTGAATTTGATTATTGGTTTGTGCCAAAAATTATTTGATGTACATGGTTCAAAGGATGCTCAATCCTACAATTGTACAGCATGTTCAGCAACTCTCTCTCTCTCTCTCTCTCTCTCTCTCTCTCTCTCTCTCTCTCTCTCTCTCTCTCTCTCTCTCTCTCTGAATTGAGACTCTTCTTAGTTCAAAGGAGCATCTGGGCTTTTAGTGAGTATTCCGTTTTCGGTGTATTATCTTTGCATTTGTGGAAAAGTCTCTGCTTTTAGCTGTGTTGCATTTTGGCATCGTTTGTCCGTCCTTTGATTGATCATTCGTATCTTGCATGTACAGACTTTTACAGGGTTGAGTCATTTGTCATGAAATTGATGGCATTTGATTGATGCTGTTGTGCTCATGAGTGGTTTCAGGTTCTTTAGAGGCTCTATGTGATTATAATAAGGTTTCGAAACTTTGTATGAAAGTTGGGAGAGTCATTTTCACGAGGCCTCTTAGTATAAATGCCCACATATCGGTTCCTGGGGTTCTTTGGGAATCCAGAGAAAGCACCTCCCAAATTCTTGAGTGACAAGAAGATGGTGCCTGATTCAGATCCTCCAAGCCTTTAGGACACTGATCGTTTGCATCAGTTTTTTACTTATGTCTATGCTATCTGAAAAAGGAAATCAACGATCTATCACCATGGTCCATGTATATTTACAAAAGCAAATTAATATGCTCTTTCCCACTTTTCTTGAAAAAATGCTCCTGGGGGTCATATCTATGGAAGTATTTAATATGGAATAATTGCGGTCTTTCGATATTTCTTCTCATTTATTGTCCCTATGTAGGTTTAACTCCTTTACTAAGGTTTACTTTGCACTACCAAAAAAACAAGGAAAAGAGATTTTAAATGTGCTTGTTTTGCCATTTTCAAGATGATTTACTGTCATAAGATGTGCGGATGGACCTCTTGTATTGTTTCAAAGTAGGAGTAAACAGAGAAGTTTGTATTGTTTCAAAGTAGGAGTAAACAGAGAAGTGAAGTTTCCATGGCATCTCGGGGCCATCAGGGTGCTATGGTAGGAAGAATAATATCTATGAGAGGGGCTAGGCCCAAGCCCAAGTAGGCCTCCGTCTGGTCACAGGCACGCCCAGCATGGCCAATTGTTTCTTTTGGGCCGGCCTGGCATGGCCCGATTGCTGGCCCTAAGTTTTGGTGATGGAAAATTGTCTATCCTCGCTCTCAATTATGTAGAGGAGAGCATAGTTATCTTTTTTCTTTTTTTTTGGTGACCGATGATCCGCATCATTGCTCTGTAAGGCTTACGTCCAAGTATCCACGACTATATCTCGAGGGGGACTAGCACAAAAACCCACCACCATGTGAGGAGAGCCTAGTTATCTTTTTTGTTCAATTTCTTTTTCTTTTCTTTTTCTTTTCTTTTTTTTTTGGGTTTTATTGACACCAACGTTTAGTAATTCCGATGGAGATTTTGTTCATACAAAACATAAGCAGGGACTAATTTAATCTTGGGACAAAAGCTATATATACTGCACCACACATATTCTTAGGCAAAGTTTTCTTCTTAATCCATTTACAGTTCATCGTTCCAATGAAGTCCCATTTCAAGTTAATTTAAATATTTAATCTCTTTCGGCATTGCCATTTGCATAAT